>NW_026692175.1:0-72660 GCF_021218885.2 Marmota monax
ATTCAGCCAATCATGGACTGAACCTCTAAAAACAAGAGCCAAAATGAACTTTTCTTCCTCTAAGTTGTCCTTGTCAGGTATTTTGGTCATGGAAATGAAAAGCTGACTAACACACATGTGTTTGTCTTAATTCACTCTATGTTTAGTACAATGGAAGATTGATTTAATGTTCATTATTAATGTGCTTGCTTCTTGTGATATCTGAAAATAATTTAGTTCAATTTAAAGTAACATCTTTGAATAAGCCCTACGCTATTCAATTTATTATAATTTGTGAATGTCTGTGCCATGAAGATCAGTATTTAAGAGAAAAATTATGAAAAATGTACAAATGTAGCAATCATATAAACAGTCATATGATGGTAACAACTAGAGCTCAGAAGATTAAGAGACCAGTTTGATGTGTCACCCATGGTTTCAAATGTTATTTTGAGCTGTTGAGTGAACATGGGGAATAATCCATTTTTCCCTGCAAAAATAAAAGAATATTATTGGAAAGTATTATAAGAGTCAGCTTTTTCACCACTCACTAAAACTAAAAAATAAGCAGTTTGTGAAAAAATATTCTTAGATGCATATTGTCTTTAATAATAATCAGAAAGCCAGAAGTCCAGTGTCATTCAAAATCTCAGTTTCCAGAGGCTGTGTATTGCTCCTAAAATTAAGTGTTACCATGGTTTATGGGTATTGACAGAATTACGAGGAATTGATGGGATGTATCCTATAGAAATGGCCTTCCTGAATAGTCAAGTAATCTTGAAGCATCTGAATCCACTTGAAGAACATATAAGTGCTCAATGTGAGTTGTATATCTTTTTCCCCAGAACACTGCTCTGAGCTGCAGGTCATTGAAGGAAGATAGCAATGTGCTTTTGTTAAAATTAATAGGTATATTCTGTTTTCTTTTACATTCATTTTAAATTTGAAGCCAAATAAAACCCAAATTCCTTTCTTTCTTTCTTTTTTTATTTTTTAAATAGCACTTAAGTTGAATAAGTTTTACATAAGGAATCGTTTTTTAAGGCCCAGAATACAAAAGCCCAAAGTTTAATGTCATCTCTTTCCTGGTCACTAAATCTATCTAACTGCACTAAGTCTTTCAAAAATAAACTGCAAGCCAGAAGTTTCATCTTGGATCTTGTTAATACTTTTGTGAAGTGAAATTTAACTTCCTGTACCTATTGCCCTACTTCTGCAAACACATATGGCATATAATACTTTTCTAAGTAAATAATTTTATATGAACATATATTTCACCTTATATTCTTAATTGTAGTAACAGTATTCCCTCAATCACATGAAATCCTGTTATTTGTTATGCTATCAAATTCTGTTTCTCTTTAATTTGGTAAATTCATCAGGGATTAGAGGAAAAAAAACAGAAACCACTCTAGGCACTTTAAGCAGGGAGATATTTGATACAGAGAATTAAACACTTAGGAAGTCATTATAAGTGCTGCAGGAGCATGCTCTTAGAATGCAGTGGGCCTCCTGGAACATCTCCATGAATAACACAGCCTTGAATAAACACAGCCTTGAATAACCACAGCCTTGAAGAGAGAATACCACTAGGGCTATGCTGAAAGCAAGAAACCGTCACTGTCATCTTGTAACTACATCTTCTCAACTCCAGGAAACTGGAGAAAGGATAACAAAATACACTGTAGGGAAGCCCCATCAATCTATATTTCTAGCCTGTAATCATAGGCAAGAGCTACAGGAAGGTAAATGTCACCTCATTTTTGTATTTTGGACCATCAACAAATATATCTAAGCAGCAAAATACATTATCTAGAACCTAGAAGGGGCTCTGGCAAATCATGTTTTATTTTTTCTCTTTTTAATATCTGAAAATAAGACAAAACAGAGGTTGAAAGTCACATTCCTAAGAACCAAGCACTTATCTGAATATCAGCCTCAACTGACAGTAAACCAGTGTGGCATCTCAGTGGCCAAAATCTACAAATCTGGTCCACATCCATCATAGTAGCACTCACAAAACAGACAAAGCTTAATCATATCAGAAGATTAAATGACAGAATTTCTTGTGATCTTATATATGATTGAAGAAGGAAAAATTATTTAAGGATTAAAAATGTCTTAAGATTCTATGTAGTAAGTCAGATACAACTGCCAAGACCCTTTGCCTAGGGTTATTTATAATAATAAAACTGTGGTTTTTATAGCCACAAAGAAATACTTGTCCATTCTCATCTACATGAATCTACAGCAACAAACTTTGCCAAATATTTCTATTGCATATTCTTACTGACAAATGCTAAAGTATAAACTTGGCTCTGTTGTGTTAATCATGCTATTTTTATTCAGCTCTATTTTGTATTTCAAATGATTGATACCATAAAACTGTGTCCATTAAACCACAGACCAAGAAGAGGTTATATAATGTACCATCCCAACTTTTTAATCAAAACCATCTAGTGACAGGTCTTTTCAGAGAAATAAGCCCATGATCTTTCTCTTAAGCTATTATGGAAAGATTAGTTATATTTAGAGTGCTATTATCATTAAAGAAACTGATATGCTGTTAGCATTAATGGGGACCTTGGGTATTTTTTAGCCTCTGTTTCTATGGAAATAGTGCCTGAGTCAAAAGACCAAGTATGAAGAGTTCATTCGAGTGTGTGATCCCAGTGGCCAGGATCAAGGATGGCGCAAGAAAACCAGGAATGAAGAGAGAATCAATGAAATCCAATTGACCACTAATTTGGAAACATATAATCTCATATAATTTCATTATTTGAAATTATATGAGAAGTGTAATGAACATATACTTGGCATTTTAAAATTGTCTATCAGTTCCAATGCTAAGGTTCACATGTTCAAATATTGTTCCAGAAGATACGAACATTGTCACTGTAGTCCTTTGCATGTGTCTTGAGTGGGTAATGAAGTACTTGGGCAGTGGTAAATAGTTTGGGCCTGAGATTTGATACTCTTACTACAGTGAGATATTTCATATCCCAGAGGACGAAACCCAATTTTAACAATTAATTTGATCATCCTTAGACTAGTTGCTTCTGTGAGACAGGGAAGATTAGACTAGTAGATACCTTAGCCATGTGCCTATATTGCACCTTTGTTGATGTAAAATGGGAATCTGGATATAAAGCAATACTATGCAATATATAGGGCTGAAAAAACATTTGCATGGTGATGCTTATGGAGTCACTGTACACAGGGGAAGCAAAGCCATATCCAGAATTTGTATCATTTCTGGTAAGAAAAAATTACTTAGCTCTCCAATATATATGAGTTTATCCACAGTGGCTGGTCTTTGGGGTGAAATGTGCCATGTTGAATTCAGCATCAAGGATTGCCAACACAATGAAAACCCTGTCTCCCTATGCATGGGATGGAAAAAATACTAAGAGCACTCCCCTGGTTGTCTTACCTAGCAATATTAGAGAAGGCCACAGGCAAGAAGTGAGGGGACTGGGGTTAAAGTTTGAAGCTGGACAAAGACTGTTGAAACTTGTTCAGTAGAGCAGTGTCTAAAAATAAGGAATGACACACAGAGAACTTGAAGGGGGCATACAAGATTTTCTATAGAAATTAAAGGATACAGACCTACTTTCTGCTAATGTAGAAATACCAACATTCCTAATGGTTGAACATCCAGCCTCTGCAGAAAGGTTTTAATTAAAATAATCCATTTCCTGTGTTTCCCACAATGACATCATGTAACAGCCATGCTAGAAGTTATTCTCAAAGTCCAGAAATCTGGATGCTGAAACCACATGAGGGATTATAGAAAATGCTGAGAAGATGTATCATTCAATGAGCCACAGGAATCAAAAGGAAAATATTCAAAATTAAGAAATTTTCAGAGTCCATTGAGCAACAACCAAATGCTCTGCCACACTGTTATTTGACATCAGAAGGAGTGAATGGAGAGAGGATGCCTGAATAGGAAGGTAAGATTCCATAAGGAGTGAGGGAAAAAGGGACTCTAAGGAGGGAGAACATACAAAAGCAGATACACCCTCCTTGTTAAACTACCGCAAGTACTACTCTATTTCTATCCTTCAACCTTGTTTTTCAAGCCCAAAACATCATGTCTGGAGAGAGGTGTGGTAACTGTAAAAGGCTGTCTGCAGATGTGATTGAAGCAGGTGTTTGGTACAACTGCTTCTCAATATGACTTACATCAAACTCCATCTGCTTCTACCATCTTATTCTAGAGAGTGTATCTGCTTAGTAGCTCTTTTGATATTTTGAATAAAAACAACATTAAAATACATTAAAACTATCTTGAGAATATAAAGAAAGATACTTTAGAGGTGTGTCAAAAACTCTCTATTGAAATGAGAGTTGCTTTTTGTCTTGATCTCCAAGGAGCCAGAAAAGTTTTTTTGTTTTTTGTTTTGTTTGTTTGTTTGTTTTTTTGTGGTGCTGATGATTGAACCCAGGGCCTTGTGCATGGGAGGCAAGCACTCCACCAACTGAGCTATATCCCCAACCCACAGAAAAGTTTACTCTAGCTTCTAACTGCCAATTTTTCAAATATTTGAACACTATTACCATTACCTCTTACTATTTTGTTTGTTGCTTAGGTTCTCCAGCAACTGTAATTCATTAGAAAATATTTTCAGACAATATACCAATATCGTAAGCTTTCTCAGATTTCTTTCTACATGTCCATCTTCAGTGAATTTCTCAAACAGGATCTGTCAGAATCAAGTATGTAGACAAATCTTCAAGCAGAGGTGCACCAAGCAGGAATAATTATCATTCACCTAAAGAATCCAGAGCTGGCATAAAGTAGCCTTGAAGAATAGAAAGAAATGTCAAGAATACAAGAAATAGGATGAGTTCAGTAATGATGGAGATTAAAATAAGGAGACAGAGAACCACACAGTTAATAGCTATGTGGGAAAACTAATGTAGAAAAAAATCAAAGTAGTTTCTCTACTGTATTCAACATTTCTGACACCAGATATGAGACACTAATCATAAAGTAGTGGTTCCTTAGATTAACTACACTTTGCCCACATTGGCTACAAATCTGGTGTTCTCACAACCTCTTCAGGTTTGCTGAGTACTATGAAGGCTTGTAGAAATCAGTGGAAAAATTACTTATATGTAATCATTAATTATAAAGATTCACTATGAAAATACTGAACAGCCAGAGGAAGAGGTATATAGGACAAAATCTGAAATGGTTCTGAGAAGAGGAACTTCTGTCTCCTTGAATCTGGGATGTGCCACCTTGATAGCACATGGAAATTTCCCCAACCTGAAAGATCTCCAAGCTCCATACTTTAGGAATTTTTATGGAAACTGCAGTCATAGACTTGATTTGTTAATAAATCTCTAGCTCATCTACATTCCTGGGAGATCATAGAGGTGGAACTGAATGTTCCATCTAGAGTTACTTCAAGAAGACAGAAGATGCTGCCATAACACAAGAAGCTCCCAGGGACTTAAGGACTCTATGTCAGGAACAAAAATATTAGAATAAGAGACATTCATATCAGTCCTGTCACATGGATTATAAGGTTTAAGCACTCTGCATTAGCAAAGAAGGCAAACAAGTGCTGTGTGTGTGTGTATCTCTCTGTATATTATATTTGTGTATATATATATATATATATATATATATATGTATATATATATATATATATATATATATATATATATTTATTTATCTATCTAGAAAGCAGTGTCTTATTATTTCACCACCAGTATGAGAAACAATCTGCAGATTCTCAGATAATCACTTGCCTCATGTATTTTCAAGTATGTTATCCCAATACGCCCATCCTACATGACTCATTGTGAATCTTGATATACTGCTGTGAAATTTTTTCCTTTCGGACTGATGGCTTTCACCAAACAACATCTATAGACCCCATTGGTATAAGGAACTCAAATCTATTTATATAAAGATAAATTATAATAACAACAACAATGAATTTTAATTTTGGATACTAAATTTCAGGCAGGGTGCCAATTTTTTTTTCATGCACTTCAAATTAAATATTCACAATAACATTCTGTGACAAGTGTTATAATTCAAGTTTTAGGTATTTTGGTTATTTATCCAAGGTCACAAGAAAAGCATCAAAACTGAAATAAAAGTCCAGCTCTATCTGATCTCAAAACATGTGCTCCTAAATTCTTTGGCATTATTTCACACTTAGCTGGTCTACTGTAAAATTCAAAAAATAATGTTCCTGTTATTTACAAAGCAAAATCATTAATATTGTGTTTTTAGGAATGCCTCTCACATCAAAGAAGCTCAAAGTAAATGACACAAAAAATATACGAAACTATCTTGATAATATCAAATTCTTAAAAGTTTCATGGTGGAAACTGAAAGAGTGCCATGTGTTCACACAGGAGGGTATGGTTTATTTTATCTGCCAAAACTGGGAAAAGAGTTGTATGTTAATCAGCTTTCCACAACTATAAGAAATACCTGAAATAATCCACTTATAGATATGTATAGATATAATATATAAGGGGTTATTTTGGCTTAAGTTTTTCAGATTCTTAGTACTAGTGGCATGGTGATCATCATAACACAAGACAGCACACTGTTGTACTCATATCTGTGGTGATGCTGGTGTAAACAAACCTCTTGTGCTACCTTTCCTACAAAGTGTAGCTCATACAAGTATGTACAGTATGTGAAATTTGATAATAATAAACAACTGTAATATTATTTTATATTCCACTTACAATAACATCTACTATAAAAATATATTCTGTTATGCCAGAATCAACCTTATTTATTTCATGCTTATCAAGATTTTATCAAGAGGCTCTGTTAATCAATGACGAAGGAATTCAAATGTATTTATATAAAGACAAACTATAACAAGTATAACAACAAATTTCAATTCTTGGATGCTAAGTTCCACTGTATGATGTTCACTCAGTGAAGAATCATCTAAAGGTACATTTTTCAAGATGTTTCCTGTTATTAAGCAATATATGACAGTAATTAAATTGCCCAACTATTTGTTTTTCTCTCATAAATTAGAATGTTAAACATAAATTCAACAATTTGGCAAACTGTCCTATATTCAACCACCAATTTTCTATCTTTCCATGCATTTGCTTTTACATACACTCATCCATACATATGTAGTTCATACGATATATATAAATATACCCCCCACACATACATATGAATTACATGTACATTTTTGTTTTATGTACATGTCATGGTGATACATTAGTTTAGTTTTCTAAGACTGCTGTATGGAGAAAAGCAAACTGGTGGTTTAACTAACAGAACTGCATTGTGTCACCAGCAAAAAATCCTAAATCAAGGTGCCAGTAGTGTTGTGTCTTTTTGAGATCTGTGAGAAAGCATCTGTTCCATTCCTCTTGTCTCCACTGTGGTGGTTATCTGGCCATCTTTGAGAGTCCCTGGCTTGTAGAGGCATCATCCCAAGCCTTCATTTTCAAGGCTTTCAAACTAAGTGTCTCTAAATTTCCTCTTTTTATAAGTACAACACTTACTTTGGATTACAGCCCACTCTAATGATCTCATTTAGAAGTATTTACTGCTATAAAAACCCTATCTGCAAATAAGTCACATTTTTGAAGTACTAGAGATTAGAACTTCAACATAAGAATTCAAGGAAGCAGGGGCTGGGGTTGTGGCTCAGTGGTACAGTGCTCACCTAGCATTCCTGAGGCACTGGGTTCGATCCTCAGCACCACATAAAAATAAAGTATTGTGTTCACCTAAAACTAAAAAAAGGTAAATATTAAAAAAATAAATAAAGCATTCAAGGAAGCAGAATTTGACCAACTAAGACATATTAAAAATTTTCATTATTTTAAACTTTTGAATAATGTTAGATTCAAGAAATTAGCTAGTGGTAAAGACTAATTGAATATGCAGGCTTAAGATTTTTAAATGACTCAAATTTCAATCTAGGAGAAGTAAGCATTGAATATGATAATAAAATTTTGCTTAATTTTCTACTTATTTTGTGATTGATAAATTAAACAACAATATTGGCTATTATATTTTTATTTGCATGTTAATTCTATAAAAGTTTTGCAAATGCCATTAATTGTTCTGCATGAGTGTATTATGAAATAAGTGATTGCAGTTAATGTTCTCATTAATAATATTTGTTTAATTGAAATATATTTGGAAAGATGACATAGCACATGACAAAATGCTAATGACATTTTACAAGTTTTAAATGAAGTAAGTTTAAAAATAATTTGGAGAATATGATTCTGAAATAAAGGGTTTTTGTTGTTGTTGTTTGTTTGTTTATTACAGGATAAAATTCAATACTATTTAGGTGATTCTTTTTGCATAATATCACATTCATTTGTAAAATATTGATGTGTTTACTGATTTCCAGTAGATAATTTAGTAAATTATCCTTTGACATAACTTAGAGTCACTTTTTTCTTCTTCTTCTTTTAATATATAGCATGACATAAAAGATGAGGAAATGGCTATGACCCAGGCTTTCCCCTTTAATTCCAGTAAGATTTCTGGCCAACATCACAGCCAAGAGAAGACTCTACAGCATAGCATGCTTTCCATTCCAGAACAGTTTCTGGTTCTAATACTCTAAATTTCCTAATTTCATCCACATGGTTTCCTCTATAATATAAAGTCAAATTAAGAGTGGAAGACTGATCTGAAATCCATTTATTTGCTCACAGGCTGTACAGTTTGCCAAACATTCCACACAGTAATTCAAAATTTCAGATCGATGCTGGGGTATTGCATATCTCCTCATCCCTTGTTTATATGACTGTATTCTAAAGAACAGCCTGAACTGAGATCAGAAATTAGCAGTGTCTGGAAAAAGGAATGAGCAGGCCCAAGATAAACAGATGTACGATTGCAAGAACGCTACAAACAAACAGACATTGTGGGCACTACAATCAATTCCTCAAGGCTCTTCATTTCTACCACACTAATTAAACTAACACAGAACCCCATTTTGGATTCTTCATGAGAGACTTTTCATTTGCATAAGATTGGATAATACCATGTCATACCTGTCAATTAACTACTCAATAAATGAGCTTTGAAATGAGAAACTTTCCTTTTTCTTATTTTTGGTTACTCCATTTTTGGCTTTTGGTTTTTGTGAATGCATGATTCTTAGGATGGAAATAGTAGACTTCAAAATGCTTTTCTAAAATTAAGTGAAAAAATCTACTTTGGTCTGGAACTATGCTCTCTGGAATGAATTTTATATTAAACATAGGAAAGTCAGAAAGAAATGGCATTATGGCTTACACAACAAATGCCCAACTATACACAAAACTGTTCAAAACTTTCAGAAACTATGTAAGTTTGTGAATGATATAGCCCAGCCTTTGCTACTGTTTTTATTTGGTCACAATTTGGTCTCTAAATACAGACCACTTAATCATAGGAGGCTGATCTATACTAACTCTGTATAAATCATGATACCTTCCATAAAATTAGCTAATAATTATTAATTTTGCTTGAAAAGTATAATTCTAATTATTTCTGATTATAATATTTTGTTGGAGTAATCAACCATCATTGTGATTAAATATTTTAAAATATTTACATTTGTTGTAGAAATTTTTAGGGTTAGAAGGAAGCTAAAAACATTTCTTAAGAACTTGTGTTCCTACAGATGATAAACTTTGGTAAAGAAAAATTAATTGAATTGTCCAAGAATATATGACTTGTAAGCAATAAAATTTAAACTAAAAGTCAGATTTGACTGAACTAGCTTATCATTAAATGCCATGTTAGAACTTATTGGATATCTTATGTGTTGGCTATCCTGATAGTTTTCTAACATCTAATATTATTTTTAACAGGATATGTTACCAACGCTCTACAATATGGTATTTAAACCCAAAGACTGACAATGTTTGCCTGAAGAGTGTGTATTTGGACATTGATAAAAAAATTATGTGTTTTTTATGTCTAACTAACAATTATGTATAACTCCTTTTCTGGGAGTAGTCCTGTAAATGAAAAACTTTTCTAGTAAAATCTTGAACAAAACATTTGAAAGTTTAGCCTGAGTGAGAGATTGACCCAAAACATGATTCCAAAAATTTCTGGGTAATAGGTAAATTCAATAATTTCATTTCCCAGTGCAAAATAAAAATGCAGAATCCTTTCTGAGTAACTTGTTTTTAAGACACAAAAAATTTGTGGTATATATGTGTAATAAGAATTGTAATGCAAAAAAAAAGTAAAAGAAAAACAAAGTACATGTATAAAGACATGAATTGGCGTAAACATACTTTATATACAAATATATGAAAAATTGTGCTCTATATGTGCAATAAGAATTGTAATGCCTTCCACTGTCATGTATTTAAAAAAGTAAAATAAATCAAATTTAAATATATATATATATATATATATAATTTTTTCCTTTAAAAGATTTTCTTACTGATAAAACATAGTAAGGACAACAGTGATATATGATAAATAATATTAATTTATAAATTACAAAGTAAATTTATTGTAATTTTATATCATAATACTTTCTTATTGTTTTATTTTGATTGCTCAAGAATGAGACACTTTTTCCTCATTTTTTGCAAATTTTTACTAGGTCATCAAAATATATGTTTATAAGCATCCTATTTATAATTGGTATTGATGAAAGCAACATTAGATACTCTGGGTAAATGCAAACTCATGAATAATTTGGGTAATTTTTGATTTAAGAAGTATCTTTCTGATGCTGCAACTGTTTCTGAAATTGGTTTTTTATAGGAGGTGACAAGATTGAGAAAAATTCCTGAAAAAAAAATTGAAATATAGGACTATTACATCTAGACTTGATCTTCTTTACAGTATTTTTTTTTTTCTGAAAGGATTCAACTCTTTATACAAACCATTTTTTTGTGTGTGTCTGAATTTAATTTAAATGTAAATTTATACAATGACATTTCAATGTTTCCTCTGACCATACTGCACCTTATGGAGGTCAGAGAAAAAACAAAAACTTCATGATTTGTACATAATTCAAAATACCTGATTATGCATTTTATTGCTGTATCTTCAGTTATAAGAAAATTATATAAATTGCTTTCTTTATTAATCATAGACTCATCTTAAACCATATTTGAAAATGGTGTTCTTTTCCAATAATGTAATGGTATTTAAATGTCACTTCATTTCCAAGACTCCAGATATTTAATTTGGAATGTTGAAATGACTTATCAAAACCAGAAATCCTAAATCTTTGAGGTATCCTTTATTGCAAAATCCAGGACAAACTTTTATTTTATGATAATTTACTGATAAAGTTTACTTTTTATCTGGCAGCTGTTTCAGTCCCAGCTCTCAGGATGAAAAGTTAATATTTTTACAGATGCCACACATTCTGGGGACAGAGCTAGTCTCTCCCCATACATAATTCCTGACACCCCATGCACAGCCTTTTATCCTTCCTGTGGCCACTGCTACTGTCATTTTGCTGCTTCTGATGCCATTACTGTCTCCCAAATGGTCTCAGATTTGGTTTGGCAGCCCCCTTAGAGGCCTGTGGTGCCATGAACTGTCTCAAGGCTTTTGGTTGTATGCCATGCCAACTGCTATGCATTCAAGTTTTCCACATGCCCAGAAGCCTGAGCTAGCATGTATCGACTGCTACAGGACCACAAACGTGTGTGCTCTGCCACCCAGTTTGTCTGCTCTGCTCCCATACAGACTTTAATGTTCTACTGGACTTCATTTCAAAACTTCAAGTCCAAAGAGTTTCAAGATGGTGAAATCAAAGCTTAATACAAGTTTGGGCTTCTGTGTGACTGCATGGATGGCAGGCTGATGAAACTATGTGATGATTTAAGTGGGTCAGTGATTTGAAAGTGGCAAGATATAATGATTGGATGCTAGGAAGTTTTGAGAAAGGCTCTGAATTTTCCTCTAATAGGGATCAAAGATTGAAAATATTTTTATTATAGTTAGTGCTCAGCAGAGAACTCTTCGGACAAAAGATTGTTAACAGAGAATTGACTAAACTACCCAAGATGTGTGTTTATTTTTCATGAGTCAACCTGGTTCTTCTTAATGAAACAAAATCAAAGCAACCATAAGAGCAAGGACAAGAGTGTTTCACAAAATAAAGGATTCAAACTTCTTCTCACTGTATTCTTCTTGAATTGAGTTCAATTCTTGAATTGAGTTTTCTCTCTCTCTCTGACACACACACACACACACACACACACACACACACACACACTAGTGTGAACTAATGGGGAAGAATAGGTTTATTACCAACATAATGAGGTTTTTCAGGGAGAGCAGAATGGCTCCTATGAAGGTGAAATATGACTTATGAAATCAGGGTAAGGACATTGGTCTGGAGTCGAATTGTGGCATGCTTGGAAACAGGTAAAAGTCCCCATACATGGAGGGGGTTTCAGGGACAAACCCACTACTTATTGCCTGATAGTCACTGGGCCACCCCCTTATGTATAGGACTTTGCAGGTCTGCACTGTGCCTGGTATTAAAGTAAGAAATAATACTAATCATCTACAGTAAAGCTATACATTGTTTCATGCAGTAGTATTCAGGCCTGTGAATACTGACATGTTCTCATGCTAAGCTAATATAAAAGGCATTGACAGGAGCATAAATTTTACCAAATACATAAGAGAATAAAGATTTGAACCCAGAAATACTGATTGGAGAGCTGCATTATTAACCGGATACTCAATAGTGCCCCCCAGTACTGTGCTGTTGCCTTTTAAATTTATGATCAAAAATCTCTGAGAGGTACTTGATATCTCTAGAAAAATTAGTAGATATTCTAGAAAATCATTTTCTCACTCTTCCAATGACTATGTCTTCATACACCTTCCCTCTTTATGGAGTCAAGTCTCATGTATCATAGAGAAAATAGACAAAATCAGATAAGACCAAGTTATTCCCTCCTCTAATACTATCTAATTATTCTCTAGTATGATGTAAGAATTCTCCCTTTTTCTTGTCTTAGCACATCTGCCAGATGTGCTCTGGAGTACATCTTCTCTCACTTCCTGAAGGAATTTGGTTAATAAGTATCCCCTTTCCCTATTGCATTATCAGTTTCTCCTTTTATATTAGTTCATTCCTCCAGAGTAGAAGTACATCTTACTATATTTTTTAAAACTGCCTCTTGAAAGGATTCTTCAGACTTGCTGTAGACACTTCATTACATTCCATTTATTCTCCAACCCACTCCACTAAAAAGTGGCTCTTATCAGGAACACTAACGATCTTGCTAAGCTGAATAGCCAAACTTCTGTCTTCATCTTACTTGATTTCTTCACAAAATTTTCTTTGTTAAAATGTTACTCTTTCAGTAAGTGGCTCTTACACTTTTGTCTCCAGATAAGCAGTATAAACACCACCTGGGGCCACCCTAAAGTAGCAGGATAAACCCTTTTCAAAGTTTGACTCAGATGTGCAGACTAATGATCTCTCTCTCTCTCTCTCTCTCTCTCTCTCTCTCTCTCTCACACACACACACACACACACACACACACACATACACACACACACTAGTGTGAACTAATGGGGAAGAATAGGTTTATTGCAAACATAATGAGGTTTTTCAGGGAAAGCAGAATGGTTCCTATGAAGGTGAAATATGACTCATGAAATCAGGGTAAGAGCATTGGCCTGGAGATGAATTGTGGCGTGCTTGGAAACAGGTAAAAGTCCCCACACGTGGAGTGGGTTTCAGGTATGAACTTCCCATCTGCACCAGAAGAACTGTGTTTTTCTTGGCAACTTGTCTACAAGTGTGGGTAGAAGAGGAAGAGAGAAGATAGAAGGTTAAAAGCAACCAGCAGTCAAATGTAAAAAAATTATATATATATATATATATATATATATATATATATATATATATATAATTAGATACTTTATTATACCTAGACCGAATTAAATATGCAAATTCTAGGACCTCCCCTCAAATCTACTAAATCAGAAATGCAGAGGTTGGGGACCAGCAATCTCCAGATTCTGATATACCTTCAAGTTTGAGAACCTTGTTCTTGTGTTAATAAAACAAGGTTTAACTGTTTTGATCCAACCTCATAAGACACATGTTTTTACAGTGTTCTTTACAAATCTTTTCTCTACAAGTTTAGAAGGAACAATATAAAGTACACTTTCAAACCAATGATGAAGTCTGTTGGTTCTTCCTTGAAATCCCCAATCCAATTTATTTTCCTTATTTTATGCTCCATGTTTAGCTCAATGCACCATTCTTTTTAATTTGAAACAGGATAGCAGTCTCCAATGCCTTTATTTTTAACCACATCAAACCTATTCTCTAGGTAGCTGCCAAAATGATTATTTCAAGATGTAAATCAAGTCACAATGCATGTTTGACTTTTAAAACAATCTTTCAATGCTTAATATTTTACTTAGAGTAAGGTTCTAGCTCTTTATTATAATATACAAATATCTATATGATTTTTAATCTGCATAACTCTAACCTCATCCCCTCAAATTCTGTTTCCTTTAATTATGCATTTGCTAATTTGCCAATAAATAATTGCTAATTTTTGTAGTCCTGATAAGCAGCTTGAAAGCAAGAATTTTTTGTCTTGTTCAACCCTATATTACTAAATTATCATATTAATAAATATAAAATTAACTTGAAACATATAATCAATAAATACTTAAAGACTAAATAGGTTCTCTTTAGACAATTTTAGGTAAAACAGTTATAGGAATGTGTGCATCCAAGTGATGATATGTGTACATTGCATTAAGAAGTTGAAGTAATTCACAGATAATTCAGTGGCTGCCCTGTCCAGGCCCACCGACTCAAATGAGGGGTATTACTCAGTCTCAGCCCTTTTACAATAGTACCTGGACAAGCTACATGCCCTTATTGGTTGGATCAATGGTGGACACCTCCTCAAAGATAGGTGAACCCTAAGAGGTCAGAAGCCTAAGATAGAGTCTGATAGGGAAGAATTTGGCTTAACAGAAATTAATAATAATATCAGGAATAAAATACCCTTTTTTGGGAATTTGAACTAAAGATACAGAAGAAAATGAGCAATTACTAATATGTTAGAGAAAAGAAAGTAAAGAAAGATTTCACATTATCTCTAAGATGAGAGTGAAGTGTAATAGATTCCTGTCCCTGAGAACCCTAGGGACAACTTAAATGTAAAGTTAGTCTTCAATTTGGTGTAGTAGGCTGGTCCTCAGGCTGCTGAGAGGCACACTGAATATTGATGAATGTGTGTTTGCCATATGTTGTGCTAAATTTGCTTAGGGCATGTGATAGAAAGTGAACAGTAGATATATTTTATTCAAAGAACAGTCTGTATAAGCTATATAAAATATTTGCACTGATCTTTTAGTTATGATTTCATTGCATTGAAATAAAAGGGAATGTGGTCATAACCTTGAGAATAGTGGCTGAGGTATATTTATATATAGATGAGGTACATGGGAAAAGGATGAAAATGAAATGGCAATTTAAAGGTTTCTAAGCAGCCAGTCAGATATAAGCTTAAAAATATGATAAGAGGGGCTGGGGATGTGGCTCAAGCAGTAGCACACTCACCTGGCATGCACAGGGCACTGGGTTGGATCCTCAGCACCACATAAAAAATAAAATAAAATAAAGATGTTGTATCTACCTAAAACTAAAAAATAAATATTAAAAAAATTCTCTCCTCTCTAAAAAAATATGATAAGAAAAAATTCAATATCAAAAGCATAGAAACTAAGTAAAAATGGCTTTGAAAGGAAAAATCAAGTAAAAGTGAAAAGAGGGCACCTAACAGAGTTCACAAGTTCCTGGTATGAAAATTCATTTGTCACAAAGAGGAATTTTCTGCCACACCAAAGAAAATTTGTCTTCCAAAAATGGGCACATGTTGACAAAGTCAAATCTTAACAAGTACTGGAGTGTTGTTTTTCTTACATTGTATCAACCTTCTAGGCAGTGAAACTATTCCACAAAGCTTTATATAGATGGAAGAATGTTCTCATTAGACCTTAGGTACTTCCTTCCTCTTTCAACTAAGTTGGCAATGGTAGCTGAGCCTCTGACTTTAGTAGAACCTCACAAAACCTGCTTATTATTCTTACTATAATGTTGAATCCTAAGGCTTGTAAAGATGTATACAAAAGAAATAAGTGAAGCTGGTTGACCAATATTCACCAATATTTTCTTAAGAATTTCAGCTCAAGGGTTATTTCATAAACAACAATCTATAAATTCAGTTCAAACAAAGATGTGGCTCAAATCTTTCCATCCAAATTGGCTTACTAATTTCTAGCTGTCATGTGCCTGTGGTTAGAGAATTCCCCACAAACTTCAGCCTGCCCCCATGTGCTTTTAAGAACCCATAAATTTTGGATCTGATTCAAACTCATCTGTAGGTCTGTGGTTTTAAGAAACAGAGAAATAAATTCAAGAATGCTCATCACTATGTGGCTTATAAATGGGAATAAGAGCTACTTTTCTCAAAGTAATTTAAAGCAGACTAAGTAAATTTTGAAAACAAAACCCTGCCATTTCATAAAATGTTATCAAATAAAAAATCAAGTTATTAAATTTGTATATTTGTATTAGCACCCATAAACACACATACAAGCAGACATTTCAAGATGTGTGCTTATTGTCAGAAAATAATTAGTCTTTATTTAGTTAGCAGATATTAACTGTTTCCATGTGCCAGGGACTGAGCTATAGTCTAAGGATACAATTGAATAGACGTGGTTACTCTTTTGAAACTTCTATATAATGCCTTTATATATGGAAAATTTAGTTTAATTCCTAGGAGAATAAAAAGAGGGACTATTATTTTCCCTTTTATTTCAAGAAACTTAATTTAGCTGTATAGCTGAAATATGTGAAAAAAATGGGTACAGTCTAAATGAATGGTATTGGCAGAATTACTTCCATATATAAGAAAAGAGGGACATTTCATTATAAATTTTTATGTGAAGAAAGGCTTCTGGAAGAATATTTTACTTCCTATCAAAACTAAATTGAACTCAGATTAAACACACACACACACACACACACACACAAACACACAGTCACATACTCAAAGGACATTCCAGATAGAAGGGTGGGTCATCAACCACAGAGCAAAGGTTCTTACAGACAAAGCATGTTCAATGTATTGGAGTAGACAGGAATGTCAAAAAAAAAATCATTCTCTTTTTAGGATATACTTTGTGAAATATTGTTGCCATAAAATTGAGGAATAAGGGAGTTTTAATTCAAATGCAAAAGAATATGGTTATCAGTGTTAATGAACAGAAAGAAATAGGGAAGTGGATCAGGCTAGCAATGATTCAAAAGATACTGAGCCTGTTCCCTCTGAAGTCTTGTGTTTCCTGAAGGTGGTAGAGAAGGTTGAAGTCCTTAGATTTTCCTCAACTGGCCAGTTCATCTTTTTTCCAGCTGTTTTAAACACAGGCTTCTAAAATCTGACATTTCTGGACACTCTCCATTGACTTAATGGGGGTTACCATGACCTGTAATTCATGTGTTTCCACAGATTGTCCTTGCTCTGGAGATTGTGCTGTGGGAACATCCAGTTACTAACGGAACTTGGAAGTCTCTTTACTGATGGTGGGTGGGCAAGTGAGAAGATCAGGCATGTACAAGTATGGAATTTCTAGATTTTTCATCTGTGATAAACTGAGCTTTGTTAAAGGAAAAAGGAAGTTTACCAACATATGCAAAACCTCTGGTGTTAAGTGTGAAGAAAATTTGTGAACAATAATTACTCTGAAATTAGGTGGTTATTTTCAGAGTAGGTGATACAGTGAAGAGAAAATATGGAAGTCACAGATTTAATTATCATAAATTTAATATAAATTGATATGAGTTGCTTCCTTGATGCCATGGAGAGACTCTTACCTTCTGAGTTCCGAGGAAGCCACAGGGAAATAGTGGAAGCTATAACTAGAAGAGATAGGACTAGGACACGCTGGGGATCTGAGGAGCTCTATTCTCAGATTATCCTGAATCCTCGGATATCACAGAGAATCTACTCTCCCTGGTTTGAAAATGAAATCTCCATTTATTTGATAAATATTCAGTTGCCACCATATAATAGGAGCTTTGCAGGACAATACATTCTCTCTCCAGAATTTATTTCAAGTTTCCTTCCTGATCAATATGTAGGGCCAAACCTTAGCATAACTCAAACAGAGAAGTGCTATGTCCATTAAGGACTGAACATGATTTTACACTCAAGATCTCAAGTCTAGCTAACAGGTACACATAGAAACAAGGAGAGAATATGAGTAGAAAATGAGGTTGCTGGATCTAATGTGAAATTAGATAAGCATTAACGATGGAGCTACTCTCCCATGACATAGGATTTAACACCCTGGCAATGTTCCTGGGAAAAGTTAAAGTAGGTTTATAGATTAGCTCACAGAACCTAGGAAAAAGTGGTTGCCAGATAATTCTGATTCTATTAAGATTTACAAAGCAAGAAAGACTACCACTCCCACAATAACAATAAGACTTTTTTTTAAAAAAGCTGTAATCAAAGGGTAACCAAATAGCCTGTCCTCAGGAAACCTGCAAAATGATAATCACTAAAGTTTTAATAATGACTAAGGAGGAATAAATAATTAATTAATCATAATAAGTGATTGATCTAGAAATCAATAAAAGAAATATATGGGGAACATTTCAAAATATGTGGAAATTATATTACCATATTTTAATGAATCCACAGGACAAAAATAATATCACAAGAAATCTCAGAACACATTTTTAATTGATTAAAAATAAAAAATGGAACATTTCAAATTCTGTGTGATTCAGCCATTTGGAGGATTACGTTGGAAAAATGTAAAGGTACCAGATTGACCATCTAATCTTCCAGCCTGAAAAATAAGAGTAAAATAAATACAAAGCAAGCAGAAAGGTGGGGGGAAAGTCCAACAAATTAATATATTTGGAAGAACAATATTTTTTAATCAATTAAACCAAGGGCTAATTCTTATAGTGGGCCCCTAAGGTTCATGGACCATTCAGTATTAAGTTCTTTGGTTCTCAAATGTTTAATTGGAATATCCTAGTTAGTAGTTGGCAGAAAAATTCACATTAATTCCTTGATCTTTAGAGAAAGAACTCAGGTGGAAACCAATAAAACTACCATCTGTCCTCCGCTCCTAGCTAAGAAAATAAATCAATATCACATAGCATGTTGAAAGGCAGAGTCTGATCCTGTTCTCAAAAACTGAACAAATCCAGGTGCAGGTGTGATCCTCCTTCATGTTCCTTTCTTGCACCTGATAAGAAGGCCCCTGAAAAATCAGATGGGGAGTGTTTAATGCCAACAGGGACCGGCAGACATCACAGGGTGGAAAGCATAATTGCAGCGATTGAGCAGACAGCGTGTGCTTTCCAAGGATGATATTACCCAGGTTTTTATACATGGTTCTCCATCATGGACTTGGGCAAAGTTTGCTTCTGGAGCCCAGCAGGAAGGAAAACCAGAGCATTCTTCTTCCCTGGATGGTAGAAGCCTATGCATTCACTTTCTTACCCTAGAGTTTTCTCAGGGTCTGCTGCTCTTTCTCACAATATACAGCAAATGAAAGTTCAGTAGAAAAATCAAATTGCTCAATTATATTAATTATGTAACTGAAATTAAACCTGAAAAGCAAGGAGTAGTATGAACCCTTGCAAATCTTCCATTAAAGTTATTCTTACTGTATTATATTTTCTTTTGCTAATGTAGATGTTAGATTTTTCTAAATTACATTTGGTAGCATTAGGCTACTGGTACATATTCATCAGAAACAGTGTTGTTGTTGTTTTCATCAAACTTTTTGAGTTATATAATTTATAGGAATAATGTTTCTTATGTGTCATTTATACGAATAATGTTTCTATGTATTCTTTTTTTCTATTTAGATAAGCAAAATAGTGAAAGTTGGCATTTTACTTCTTGCTTCCAATCTATAAAGATAAACATAATATTTGTCTTGATTTCTGTCATACATCTGATTACCCCATGTAATCTATTTAAAGCAAAGCTGAATAAAAGCAGTGATAAGATCCTTCTCTCATCCCTGATTTCAGACAGAATGCTTTAACAATTTATCCATAATGAATGATGCAGAACTCGTTTTTTTACAATTTTTCTTATTGTTCCATCCATTTACCTGCAAATCCCATTATTTCATTCTTTTTTAAGGCTGAGTAATATTCCATTGTATGTGTGTATATGTATATGTATGTGTGTGAGTGTGTGTGTGTGTGTATAATATTTTGTTTATCCATTCATCTATTGAAGGACATGTAGGTTGGTTCCATAGTTTAGCTATTGTGAATTGAGCTCCTATTAATATTGATGTGGATGCATCACACTGTAGTATGCTGATTTTAATTCCTTTGGGTACAAACTGAGGAATGAGATAGCTGGGTTGAATGATAGTTCAAGTTCTTTAAGGAATCTCCATACTGCTTTCCAGCATGGTTACCCCAATTTGCAGTCCCATCAGAAATGTATAAGTGTACCTTTTCCACCACATCCTCACCAACACTTATTGTTGCTTGTGTTCTTCATAATTGCCATTCTGGATGGAGTGAGATGAAATCTTAAGAGTAGATTTGATTTGTTTCTCTCACTATTTGTGCGATTGCACACTGCCTTATGTGTTTAGATTGGCTCACATGTTCTATTTGTTTTAGTTTTGCCTTAGCCCTTTTTGCTCCTCTGAATTTTCTTCTAGCATGTATATTTTATCTTGTTAGGTCACATTAGTGAAATTGTAATGATGGTAAACTCTATTTCTTTTAGCTAAAAGTATAATTTTTCTCTAATAATTGAATGTAAGTTATAAGATATTTTGCTTAGGTGGCTGGTTATTGTCTCTTAACTCCTTTGGTTTCCATTGTTGTTTTTAGTCTCTTGACAAGAAGCTGTACAGTTTTCTGTCCCTCATTCTTAAAACATGTCCATGCTTTTGATTGCTGTTTTACTTCCTTCCACAACTATCAGTCTTTCTGAGGCTTCTTTATTGACTTCCTTCATCTGCCTATTTGGGTGAATATTGGCTTCTGTCTTTTGATAACGTCTGTGGGCTGTGTGTGTACTACATCGGCATCTCAGTCTAGCGAATAGGAGAATCCGGTGTCTGGGAACTTCCAGCGGATATTTCCTCTGGCTAAGACTGCCCAGACACATTGCTAATCCCATTTAAGCTCTGCCTGGTCCTACACAGCACCCAAGATGGGCTGTCCTTCTACAACCACCCAACCACACAGCCTTCAGAGATGGGTGTGACCTGCCAAATGCCAATCAACCTGCTGACTGCAAGACACCAAGAAGCAAGACTCCACTCCTGAAACCTTATCCCTGCCTTTGTTGTACCCCCTTAAATAAACCATAGGATCCATTTTTTAGTTGACAAGCTCCAGCTCCTGTGTGGACTGGACCTATCAGGGGCTCCATCCTTAGAAAATATTTTTCTGACTTTGTCTTTTTTTCTTCACTAATTATTCTAGAATTTAATTTCTTAGGTGGCTTACATCCTCCTGAACAGGAAAAGAATCCCATAAAGAGGCACTGGTCTCCTCCCCATAGGCTTCTTCCCAGGGCATCTCTTCTTTAAATATTCTTATGGACACATGCACGTACACATACATATATGAATGTTTATGAACAAAATCTAAGAATTCCTTATATGCATAAAATGTATTTGTAATATTTTAATTCTAGATTTATTTTGCTTGCCAGACTTCATTTCTTTGTTTAATACACATATCCATCTGTTAATTTAACCCAAATACTTCCATATTTTCCATACAATTCAACTTTAATATAATCTCAAGTTTAAACAATATTTATTATGGAATGTGTTATACATACCATATTATATATGAAGTTTTATAGACATACTATTGAATCAAATACCTATTAACTGAATGAATAAAATCATTATTATACTACCAATGAGGCTAAATTTCTGCTTTTGGGTGGTCAATTCTATCATTATCTGGATATTTTGAGTTTTTTTTTAAATTAACTTTTCTCATATTTTCCTAAAGTTTTAGAGTATACTTGTGCCATTAAACAATACACATTTTGTTTATTTTGGGGTTTTATGAAAATAGAATCAAAATTCATGTATGTGTATGTATGTATATAAGTTAAATTTTTCATCTGGTATTGTCTTTAAATTTTTTTATGCTGTTGATATAATACTAAATTATTGTTTCACTTATATATATTACACTATGTGAATATACCAAAACTTATTTATATACTGTATTACCAGTGGATAATCAGCTTGTTTCCAACATTTTACTATTACATACAATGCTGCAAGATATCTCAGACTCAATGATGTTCTTGGTGATAGGATGAATCTCCTGAGAAATTGGCAGAGGCTAGTCCTAGGAGAGAGGGCCTATTGAACATGTTAAAATTTCTATAGAGCATGCAGGTATCATTGGAAGGGGGTTGTAGGAGATATACTTCTTATATTTTATAAGATAATATTAAATTATTGTTCAAATGACCTTTTCTAATTTACAACCCAACAAACAATTTATGTAAGTTCTGATTGTTTCTTATGCTTGCAAACACTTGCTAAACTCAAACATCTCTATTTTTGACAACCTAAAAAAATGTAAGAAAATATCTCATTGTGGTCTTCATTTTTGTTTCTGTAATTATCAATATACTTAATGTTCAACTGACATTTTTAATTCTGATAAGAAATACTTCTTCATTTTTTTGCTGATTTCATTTATTCTGCTTGTTCTTTTTTAAAGATAACAATGCATATCTCATATTCTGGATGCTTATAATTTGCCATGATCTGTTACATGAAAATTTTCTAATGTCTTTTCATTCATATTTTTTAGTCATTTATTATTGATATGATACAATATATATACATATATACACATATATGTGTACTTAGCCACATTGGTAAATATGGTAGTGATTTTTGTGGGTTCTTGTAGGCTGCTTTTAATGGAATTATTTTTAATCCATTTCCCCCTTTAGACTCTACACTCATGAAATCATACTTCATGCATATGTTGTTCAATCTAGTATCCTCAGTTCAGTAAGTACCTGTTGATTGAATTAAGGGGTTAGTCCTATAATCTATAGAGAACTCTAAATGAAAAGTAGCAATCATTGGCTTAGTCAGTCATTAACTAAAGACATTTTTGTGTATAAATATGAAGCTAAGTGCTTCAGAACAATAAAATACACAAAACATAGTTCTATACCCTCTAGGCATGTTCATAGCTGCAAATTTCCTTCTTTTAAAAACTGGACCTGTAATCCCTTTATTTAGTCTAGTTTAAGCAGCAGACTCTATTATTTTTAATATTTAGAGCTTTTTAAAAACACTATCAACCTTTGTTTCACTGTGTGGTATTTATCACGTAAAATAATTTTAATGTAAATTGCATCTCCAGGAAGTTATTTGAAACACCTGCACTTAACATTAGTGAGACCTAGTAAAATTTGCCTCCTGTCCTGATTTCATGAATCAGTCTCAAAAACAGCAGTGAGTGAAAACAAAATTTTAAAGTTATTGTCTTCATTTATAACAATTAAGGTGTGGAAAGTATCAGTACAGTTGAATTGAAAACATATTTACTCTTTCAAACATGGGATAGCACCTTCTTTTAAAAAAAAGAGATCATTGGTGTCTGGTTATCCATAACTTTAGAGTAATTCTATGAATGAACAGTGATAGCTGAGAATAATGTTAAGCTCTATAAGGAGGAAACATGGAGTGCATGGAGCAGATCTGAGTTTTCTGTTACAGAAATTTTTACTTTGCTCAGAAAAGATTGCTGAAAGAGGCAAAATTGGTATAGCTGGCATCTTACCCACCAGAATTATCTACTCACCAGAACTTATACATAGTTTACCATAGTCCATCATAATAACTACGAAACTCAATTATGCAGATATCTTTTAAGATATTCTAAAAAGCTAGATATTAGAAGAAAATTTCTTTTATCATTATCTAAGCACAGGATTTGACATAATTTATTAAACACAAGGCTGCTTTCACCCAGTAAACATTCTAAAATTGGAAACATAAGAATAACATATACTAGTTTAAATTAATATTTTTATATTAGTATTTTGGTATATTTTCACCCAAATTTCCACTGAGAATTTTCCTAAAATTGTTATACATGAAAAGCAGACTAATATTTGCACATAGTTTTAATTGCTTTAGAAGAGTTATTTAAAAAGTAACAGGAAAAAATATTACATATGTTTAAAACAGCAGATTATTTTCACTAAATGTAGCATTTATCTTACTTGTAAAAATAAGTTCTTCCTCATTTTTAAGGAATGATGAAAAAATTTTCACTAGAGCCTTGACAATCTCAGAGCAAGAGAATAGATGAACACTTTCACACACACTTAACTCCTCTTAATTTTTACTTTTAGATTTTTTTTTCTGTTTCCACCATTTTCTGACCCTAGTTTTCTCGTCCTCTTTTCTCTTTGCCTATGAAAAACAGAAAGGGACAGAGGAACAATTCCAGAAAAGAAGTATAGTTATAAGTATCCCTCCATTAATTAGCACTCTAAGGTTTTTGAGAATAAGCCACACAACTAATAAACCTCCCTCATTGTAAAAGCAAGCTATTGAGCTTGCTTAATATAAGTCTACTATTTATAGATTTTTCTGATAAAAACAAAAACTTGGGCTGGGGATGTGGCTCAAACGGTAACTCACTTTCCTGGCATGCTTAGGGTGCTGAGTTCAATTCTCAGCACCACATAAAAAATAAAAAGATGTTGTGTCCACCGAAAACTGAAAAATAATATTAAAAAATTCTCTCTCTCTCTCTCTCTCTCTCTCTCTCTCTCAAAAAAAAAAAATCTTGTTTCTTTCTACTGCAAATTTTGATTTACATAAATACAGCACAGGTTTTGAGATATTCTAGATTATAATTGGCATTGAATTGGAGTGATTAGAGAAAGTGTGTGCAGTAGTCAAAAAGAACTAGAGCCAGTCAAAGGCCATTCTAGCCCAGGAGTGTACCATGAGGGTTTGATTAGGAAACAGAAAGAACAATCTTTATAAATAAAATTTAACATTGACAATTTGTTGTATTGGTATTGGAGGTGGGGACAATTAACAGAAAAACTAAGAATGTAATTGAAGGAAGCAGTAAATAACTAAAACTGCATGAATGAAGAAGTTTCAATTACGAGAATCTAGAAGCTACAAAAAGTGGATCTATGTACTTGGTGCCCATACCTGGAGGAATGAGTCCCTCTGGCTGTTGTAAAGGCCAAAATAAAACTGTGCTGGTGAATGCAAAAAACCTGGATACTGGAGCCCACCACTGCTAGGATGCTCCTGACTGGAATAGCAACCAAATGTCAGGAAGTAATCCTTTTCCCTTCTTCCTATTTGCCAGGCCTTCTGTATTGCCATGCATAAACTAAAATAAACAAATAAAAGGAAGCCCATTATTAAAAAAGAAATAAAATTGGCAGATTTGTCACAGATCTTCTTTAAAAGAGAAAGATATTTTTCTGAGACAGAAAATGTATATAACAAGCAAAACATAACTAACAAAATCACATACGTACTAAAGATATCTTTGATACTAAATTCAGAATTGAACCAAGTCAATTTAGGCATTAGTTAGGTATGTATATGGATCCTATGTCATGCATTGCCAAATAATATTTCAGTTAATTCTTATCACATAATGACAAGAGTGGCCTTCTAGGATTATATCAAGACTTAAATATTCCTCTCACCTAGAACATTGTGGCCTTGTGATATCACAGTGCCAGGCATTACTCCCATTTGTGGTGATGCTGGTATAAACAAATCTACTACAAAATTATAGCACACATAATTGCATGTAGTACATAATGCTTGCTAATGAAGGCCTATGTTACTGGTGTATGCATTCACAACATCATATATTTTATTGTTATTTTAGACTGTACTCTCACTTATTTAAAAAACTTCTTACCATTTTATTCCTGCAGGAGTCTTACATATCTTGTATCAAGAGGTCAAGCCTAGTTATGCACTTATACTGTTTATGTTTATGTGAATACACTCTAGGATGCTTACACAAAGAAATAACCTCACAATACATTTCTCAGAGTGTGGCCCATTGCTAAGTTACGTGTTATTTTAATTAAATGTTATTTAAAAGTTAAACTACTATTTTACTATTAATTTCTTCTTTTAAAAAATTAGAATCTTAGAAATTAACTCAATCTTATAAAAATCCTGCCCTATATCTTCACTACCACCGATAAATTTTTTCTCTTTCCATGTGTTTTACAACATGTAGCACACGTGGGATATATAGATCAATTAATTATCAGTTCACAAAATCATAATAAAACCTCCAAAGATCTATATTTTAATAAAAAGAGAATTTTTATATTATTCTACAAATAGAGCTTTGATTAAAATCTACAATGTAAATGGGAAAAATGTGGTGCAAATTTTCCAATTTTAGTTAAAAGGAACTACAGCAATACTTAATATCTAAATAATCATTGATTTTCTGTGCTCAAGATCAACAGCATTTAAAAGTTTCTATTTTAATTTATTTCTTATTTATATATTAATTGAATATTATATAAAAATAGCTTTTAAATCTCAATAAAGTTTATGTTTACATAACATTCAGTTAGTTTAATTGACTAATTTATGTTAGCCAATCAGTTTCAGTAGTGAAAAATAATTGGGCAGATCAATTAACAAATCAATGCTATTTCCAAGAGCTGGATAAAAATATTGTGTAAATTTTATTGCATTTGTAGAGTCACTTAAATAAGTAGACATTTTAGTGTTTTCTTACTACAATAGTTCTTTTCTTTTGACATAAGAAGACTTTTGTGTTCTGCTTTGGTTTTCATTAAAGGAACCATTTATTTTACTGCATATTTTAGATCTGATTCTCAAAATAGCTTACTGGAATAAAATTTGTAAACTCATGCCCGATAGTTGCCAATATTCCATGTTGGAAAATAAAATTAGCAGTTTTACTTCAAAAAAAAAGAAAAAGTTGCTTAACTCTCTAGGTTTGCATGCTCATATATGAATTCTGTGAGAATAAAAATTACTCTTTGTACCAGGGCTTCAGTGTTCATTTGATGGAGACAGCTGATAGTTTTTAATCATCATTACTTAATATCTAACAAATAGCCGCTTCTTCAGTATAATAATAATGTTGGTGAACTTATTATTTTATAGGATAAATATGCTACAATTTTAGGTTTATAGAAATCATAAACTTAAAAATTCAGAGTTTCCTTTTATAATTTAACAAAGTTTCTCCTTCATTTTTCCTTTGAGTTTATTTACTTGTATTTAAATGTTTGTTACAACACCCCCTCTCCTCTCACTGTAGCAGTTATTAAGCTATTAATTTTCAGTTTAACCCTCCCTTCTCCTCACCGCTGACTGGAATTATTGAGAACCACATTTCTCAGTTACCAGCTGGGTTCCTGATAAGGAGGACAAGACTGAGATGGGGAATCTGAGGCAGAGAAGGCACTTTATTCTTCCCATTTGCTGCCTGTTCCTGTTGGCGTTGCTCCTGAAGATGCTTTTTACTCCGGTTCCTGAAAGCACTGTTTGTTCCACCAACTAGAACTACCAGCCTCACTGAATTCCTCGAGAATACTATCAATAATTGGCTGGCACTCTCTGGAGGTCCTTCTTTTTTTTTATATAAATTTTTAAAAATTACTTATTTATTTATTTTCTAATTAGATATATATGATAATATAATGCATTTTGATTCATCAGAACACAATTGCAGCACAACTTTTCATTTCTCTGGTTTTACACGATGTAGCGTCGCACCATATGTTCAGTCATACATGTTGCTAGGTAATGATGTTCATCTCATTCCACCATCTTTCCTGACGGCATGCACCTTCCCTCTCCTCCTTCCCCTTTGCCCAATCATAGTTCCTTCGTTTTTCCCATACCCCTCCCCCCCGCCGCAATACGGGCCTTCTTAATCATTCAAGGGCCCTCCTATGAGCTTCTGAGGCTCCAGCACCAGCTCTGCAGTGTCTCCTCCTCAGAGATTTGAGACCCAGAGCTGCAGGTGGGGCCCCTCCTTTAAAAGTTATAGTCTGTAGTCCAATGTCAACCACTTTCCTTCATTTTTCTAGCCCTAATAGTGGTAACTGTGTTCCTCAGTTACCACCTCTGTGATATCTTACTGTTCTCCACTTGACTTTTCAGTTCTTTAATACTTGCAATCAACTTCTCATGCTAAAATTTTTCTCTGTTAAGACATCTGGTGCATATTTTCCTGGCTGGATCCTCACTGATATCCTCACTATTCATGACTGATCATAGTTATGTGAGTATTTCAAGTATAAGGCAATAAAAAGAATAAAATAAAAGGTAAACTTTAGTTTTGAAAGCAATCACTTAACACCCATATTATGTTTTATTTCACATTGATTCTTTTATACCTAATTGAAAATCAAGCAATTTTAAAAATATAGATTTGAATTGATTTTAAAGAAAATCTAAACCTAGTTGTAATTTGGTAAAGCATCTGGAAATCATAGTGCTCTTTGGAAGTTTTCATACCCATAAGGAAAGACTATAAAATACTTGAATATTCAGATGCACTGGAAATACTTTTACCACCATTATTATAACTACATAATAATGGTTCAAAATGTATTATGTCCTGGGGGTTGGGGTTATAGCTCAGTGGTAGAGCACTTGCCTAGCATGTGGGAGGCACTGCGTTCAATTCTCATCACTGCATATAAACAAATAAAATAAAGGTCCACCAACAACTAAAAAATTATTTTTTAAAAAATGCATTATGTTCTAAAATATGAGAAAGATGATTGTGTAACATGATTTGTCATTTCTAATTGCTTCCACTAATATTATTTAAGTACTCATTCATATATGCTATAATTTTCTGATACTTATTGATTAGTAAGAGGTAACAAATGTTAAAGAAATATTATTAAGAAAAAATATTAAAATTTTAAAAAGTATACTTCACTTTTAATGCTAGAGTAACTCAATCCAGTCCCTGAAATTGAGAACCATCTCTGAGACTCACTCTAACATCTCCATTTTAAAAGGACATGTCTTTCAAAGGACATATAGTCATTAAATTATAGTTAAAATCCCAATAGAACAAGGCTACTTTTTTTAAGGAAAACATTTGCTGTTAGGATACAATGTGATATATTGTTTATTTATTGTCATTTTAGATTATTAACAAAATTGCTCAATAATATAGGATAAAAATGGCATAAAATTAGCACATAGAAAGTTTAGTTCTCAGTTTACAATATAAATGCTACTAACTTTAAAGGAGATATGTATGGAGGTGCTTACCCACGGTAGGATTTATATACAAAATTCAAATTTACAATCACTAACTTTAAAAAAATATAAATTCAACTTCTCATCTGTCTCACTAGAATCACTGCCACAGTCAAGGCAGGGCAGCAGGCATGTCTCTTTACATGTGAGAACCACAAAAGTCAACTAAGGTCCTGGATGCTTGGTCTCTGGTCCAGACTCAAATCACTCCCATGGTTAGTTTCTCCCTTTTCTTTATCATTGACCTTTCTGAAAGCACCTCTATCTTAGTGTATATTTGCATGCCTTTCTAAATCCTATTGACTTTGGGTTCTTTAAGAGCAGGAATGATATTTTTCTCTTAGTGTCTCCTGTTCCTAGAAATTAGCATTGACAAAAGAAAATTATTAATAATGTTATTATGATATCTGAGTTAAATTATCTTCTGGATACCACGCTCCTTCAAAATAAGTTTTTCCCACTAAATTTTATTCATGAGTTGTATCAGTCAACTTTCTGTTACTGCAATAAATATCTGTGGTAACCAGCTTATAAAAAATTATTTTGGCTCACAGTTTTGGACTTTTAAATTCATGATCTGCTGTCCCTGTTGATTTGGGTCTATGGTGGTGCATTATGGCAGGGATATATGGCAGGACAAACTTGTTTATTTTATGAGAGAAAAACAAGAATGTGGAGAGAGACAGGAATACCACAATCCTCTCTAAGGGAAGCTACCAGTGACCTAAAAACTCTTGCTGGACTCCACCTTTAAGTTTTTATAACCCTGCATTAGCACCAAGCTTAGAACCAAGATTTTAATTCATAAACCTTTGAAGAATATTCAATATCAAAATTAGAGCATGAGCCATGGCAGACTGTAATTTGCATATGTCCTCATGACCAATATAACCTCCTTTCTTAATAAGAAAAGCTTTTGTGCACAGGAGGAGGAGTAGGAAGAAGAAGAAAAAAAACAACAACAACAATCAATCCTAATCTTCTATTTTTTCCTCAAATTTAGACAGCTGTCTATATTTCAGGCTGTGTTTGCCTTCCTCACAAAAATAAATAAATAAAAATTAAAAAAGAAAGAAAAAATATGAAAGATTGAGGATTATCTTTAATATGGAAAATTTCAAAACATTTTATCCATGGCTGTAGACTGAAAAAAAATTTTACTCAGTTAAAGCAATGCAAGCCTTCAGATACCAGGAGGAAGACAGACAAAATCACTGAAACTATCTGCTTACAAGGCAAATGAGACTAGAAACTGAGCAGGGACTGGCAGTCAGTGGTAGACAGGCTCTCCTTCTCTTTCCGAATTCACTGGTGCTTGGATCCCTACTTCTATAAGCAGAAATTCAAGGATGCTTATTTCCAGCATGGGAGATAGTGAGTAAGGAAATCCAGTACCACCATGCTCAAGTATGAGGCTCAGAGTACCCTCTTAGTGAAGACCTCCTCTTCCTTAAGCCAATTTCTCTCCACTTCATCTTTGTACCAGGAGCATATCTTATAAGACAATGCAATGCCAACACTGTTTGTTACTTAAAATATATTTTCAATGATTCATTATCCAGTATACCAAAGCATATTCCTATGAACTCTATAATCATGAAGTTTTTATTGGTCATGATTAATGTATTTTATTGTTATTAAAATATAGTATTTTCTTGAATCAACAGAAATGTTTGAAAAATATAATTCATTTATCTTTATAAACCACCAACATGCTTACAATAGATTTTTTTATTATTCTAAGCACACTGAATCATTTAATAAAGTTGGTACTGGATATGAGTTTGTTGTCTAGATATTCACTTAGCAAACTACCATGCTTCACACTGAGAAGTCAGACCAATTTATGAGTCTGAAATTGTATCTGAGCTTTACATTTTGAATGACTTCACAGAGACTTAGGCATCTATAATTGTATGCATAAAGTAATTCTGCTGTGAACTCCTGGAAACATAAATTATATCTTTTTTTTTTTGATGAAAGATATATCTACCACTTTAATGAACTGCACTCAGAATGACCCATAAACAGGAATGCTTCCCATTATTAAAAAAGTACTTCAAACAGGATATAGCATATCAACATATTTTAGACTGGAGGAAAGAACCTAATAACCCCTAAAAGAAGGTAAAGAAAGAGTGAATATTTTCAGTTAGGATGAGTGCATGTGTATGTATAGGGGCAACTGCAGGTTCGTAATTTAAAAAACATGATAATGCTTCCTATCACAAAATCAATTTTTTATCCTTATGACATAAGAAGACCTAGTGAATAAATTATGAGTGTTTAATTTTATTTTCTTTGGTGATTTAATGGGCAAAGGAGTGGCAATTCTGTGATCAGTTCTGGTCTTCTCTGCTTGTTCCCCCATTCAAATGGCATTTTGCTCAAATGTTTGACAAAGTTTTGTGTACATGTTTGCTATATTAGATGATAATTCATCACACAACAAGTTTTTCATTTTAAATGTTACATATGCTAAATTAAATCAAGATGTTTCATACCAGCAAGCATAATGTAGCATTTGACAGATTTCCAAACTCAGGTGCTTATAAAAACAAATCTTAGAAGCAACATTAATTTTAAATCCTACTGAGCTTCATACGGCAATTGAAAATTATGGAAATACTTTAAACTTTATAGCCTTACAAAATGGAAAATGATCAGGGTTCTGGGTTCCTTAGATGGATTTTCCAAACAGTTCTGTGTTGGAAAAATAGAATCCATGTGCTCTTATTTACCTGAATATGTTCCAAACAATATTTAAATGTTTGTATAAGAGTGTTTGAATTGTAGTGATTTAATGTCTAGCCAACACAAAGAACATTTGTAATAACTGCTCTTGATATCCAATTTACACTAAATCATTAAAAGTAAAATATAAAAGTGAATTATACTCTTCACTTCATAATATAAAAAATATGAGTAAACTTTGATGTATCTAGACTATATCAATACTTAAAATCAAAAATTTAATTTGGGAAATGGATAAAAAACCTTCTTGTTTTTTTTTATTTAATTAAAAAGGGAATGGAGATATAAGGAAAGTTATAAAGAAGACCTAGTTAGTTCCTGAGCCTAGGCTAAATCAATTTTATATTGCTGCAAAGTTTTTTTCTGTGTCAAAGTTATATTCTAGCAGGGAGGGAAAAGACAATATATAAGCCATAAATAAGTAAAAAAAAGTAAGAAGAGAAAAGAAGCACTTTTTTGAGATAGAGTATCACCAGATGAGAGTGTTGGGAACTGTGTTAGAAAGAGCAATCAGTAAACATCCCTTGTGGGAAGCCACTCCTGAGTTATTTAGCATCTTCACTGGGCCTTGAGCCATGGAGAATTTAGTCTGGCATTGCACACTATTTTGTGGCCCCTCCCACTTAATGGATTATGCAATGCACTGGACTTTAATCTGCACCTGGCTAGAAAGGCTGCTCTTATAGCTCTGGAATTGGGCATGACCCATTGGACCTGGACAGCCACCTCCTACCTTATTTGGTAGAAGAATATTCTATGGAAAACTTTTGAAGTTTCCCCCATATATAATAAAGCAAATGTGAGCTCTCTCTCTCTTTCTTCCAATGTGGAAGCTCAACTGCTAAGGTGGTAGAGCTTTCCTTCCCCCACTTTTCAAAATTACTTCCATGCCATGTGGTCTTTTCATGGCCTTCTTTTTCTTAGCCTTATTTCACAGCCAGTTCACTCCACACAGAGGAACTCTGTCTCAACACCTGTGCAGGATGCAGGTGGGAATCCCTGAAGCATACATTTCTGCTGAGAAGTAAAAAAGTTATGGCCACCCAGTCTAAACTTGAGGAACTTGACCAGAGCTGTAATTGAAGGTGAAAATCTCCAATAATGCTTTCACTACTCAACTGGCTCAGTCAGAAGTCACTCTTTACTATGATGATGACATTGACATACTGTGAAATTGTCTTATTCTTAGGAGGTACAATGTATTTAGCATGAAATATTATAAATTACATACAATTATGTAGAAAAATAGAAAAAAGAATAAAAAGTAAATCTTATAAAATGTTAACCATAGATTGTTTTATTTGAAACATGAGTGTTACATTGCTCATTCAAACTTTTCATTTATTTGTAATTCTTCTAAATAAAAAGGGGAAAAGGAACTTATTTTTTTAAAAAAGAATTGTATCATTCACATGAAAATTGACAATAATTATATCAAATCTACAAACTCTAATTATTTGAGAATGTTTTGTTTGAACAGAACTAATGCAGACAAATGTATGTATAACAACAGAACACAGGTTTGGATGTCAGATAAAAGTGTAGCAAATGTTAAAAATAGAAGAGACAAATGAGGATTATGAGTCTTCTTAATATTTGAGGCCAACTCTATTTCAACCCTTTGTTTCAATCCTTCTTTGGCTACCTTTTCCATATGTCATACTCTACAATTACACACACATCTCCACTCTTGTCTTTCCAACCTCCCTAGTACTTCAATTGTATAATTCTGAAATATTACATTACCGATTTCTCTATTATTTTCTATGGCTTTGTTGTCTGTTTTGCCAACTTATATCTAGATTGCCTTCCCTTTCTTCTTCTTAGCATAGCATACATAAGCCTATAAAATCTGGTTGTCCTTTGACAAACTTGTTTCTTATTGACAGTTTTCATTTCACTTTCTACTCCAACCACTCTGAGTCACTGTACAGTTCCTCCAAATACAGAATGTTTCAGACTTCCGTAACGTCCATAACTGAAATTTACTTCAGACACTCTCTTCTGCAAATCTGGATACTACCTGTACTCAACCCAATATTTCCTTCATGAAGTGCTACATACTCTGTGACAAAACTGATAGGAATTACCCAAATGGAAATGCTAGTAAGAAAATTTAAGCAGAAAATTACCAAAATCTTCATTTGTTTTGTTTTGTGCTATGGTTGGGTTATGATATGTCTCCCCCAAACCTATGATAGACCATGCAGTAATGTTCAGTGGTGAGATGATTGAATTAAGAGAACTGTAACTCATCAGTGGATTAATCCATTTGATGGATTAATAATTTGAAAGGACTATTGTATTGGGTGGTAACTGTAGGCAGGTGGGGCATGGCTGAAGGAAGTGGGTCACTGGGGACATGCTCTTGGGGATTATTTTTTGTTCTTGACTCCTCACTCACTCTCTCTGCCTACTGGCAGCCATGAGCTGAGGAACTTTCCTCTCTTATACCCTTCTGCCATGATGTTATTCTTGACTTGGGCCCAGAGCAATGCAGTCGGCCAATCATGGACTTAGACCTCTGAAATCATGAGCCAAAATCAACTGTTCCTCAATTAAGTTGCTCTTGTCAGGTATTTTAGTCTCAGCAACAAAAAATGACTAACACACCATTATAGTAAGATGATTCGAATAACCAATGAATGAGAAGATAAATAAAGAGACAAAGACACTCTCCTTGTATTGACCAAGATCAATAAATGAAAATTTGAAGATTTTGAACAAACATAGTGGTAGAAGCTGTGGAGAATGATAATTTATTTATGGGAAATTTAGAAAATAAAATGGGAAGAATGCCATAAATGGGTGTGAAAGGTTAAAAATATCAGAAAAACTGAGATGTTTCTTTAGTTTTGCTATGTACTGTAAATCATCTATCCAGTATTTGGGGTAAAATTGGGAGTTCATAACCAACTTGAATCTAATGTATGAAATATGATATGTCAAGAGATTTGTAATGTTTTGAACAACCAATAAAAAAAAGAAGGAGGTGTGGGAGTAAGATGGTTTGATTTGGAATATATTAAATCTTTCATAGCAGTGGACATTAAAATGCTATCTTAAAAGTTCAAGTGATGGTTGGGTTTGAAATAAATAGTTTTGAATCCTCATTGTATGAGTGGTTACTAACTGTTTTTGTGGATGACTTCACCAAGCAAGAGTACTAAATGGATCAAAGAAGGGTCCCTGGAAAACTTCAACAGATAAGGAATAGATGTGGGAAAGTGATGCTAAGAGTGTCCATAGAGATAGGAACAATACATTGACAGAGAAGGCTGACCTCTAGTTCAAGAGAAAAGACAAATTTAAAGGGTTATGAACCATACTTTCAAATGTCTCAATGAAACCTCTATTCATAAAGCAAGCTTGCCAAAACTCTAATTACATAATGTTTTTCTTCATTTGAAAGTTACGGGTCTACAGATAGACTCTAATTTATACAAATACTTGTGTAAGTCAGTTTATTTTATTCCTTTCCATTTTTGTTGATAATAAGGCCATGCTTTTATCTGGACTTGGTCATTAAGTTATCTAATGCTCAGATTGATACCTGAATATTTGTTCATCAAATAGTCAATGGTGGGTTTCATTTATTTGTTTGCCTTTGTTTTCCTAAGCTAAGTATTAATTTTTAACTTTGACCCATTTTTGAATTTTCTTAATATAATGAGCATATAAGAAGAATAAGAAATTTGAGAAAATAAGTGTTTTACAAAAATTGGAATGATGGTTCATATCTCAATCATTGAATACAATGAGTTTTGATAGAGGTATGCACAAGTATAACTGATACCCCAATCAAAACACTGAACATTAACAAGCTGCCAGCAAATATTCTCAAGTCCTCATTACAATCACTACCATCATAGATTAGTTTTGTTCCCATATTTGGATTTAGAGAAATGAAATCACTCTGAGCCCTTTTGTGTCTGGTTTCATTGGCTCCTAAAATGTATCAAGATCCTTCTCTATTGTTGAGTGTTCAACAGTTCATTACTTTTTAAAACATGAATATACTAAACTGTATGACTTTTCTATAATTTGTTTATTCTTTTTTGTTGTTGAGGAACATTTGAATTACTATATGGGACTATTATGAACAAAATTTTAAAATTCCTTGTACAAGTTTTTGTGTGGATAAGTTTTTATTCCTTTGGGGCATATCCTAAGAAATAAAGAATTAAGTTGCTGGGGAATATGTTAGTTGTATACTCAATTTAGTAAGAACTTTCAGGAAGTGCCCTAAAGTGCCTGGGAAGGTCACTTTCCCACCAATAATATAGGAAAGTTACTGGAGTTCTGACCAACATAGTGTTAGAATTTTTAATTTGTCATTCTACTGGATGTGAAGTCCTGTTACACTGCGCTTTAAAAATCCCCTGATGGATAATAATGCTGAAAATCTATTTTTGTGCTTATTGTCCATTTATGTCATGTTTTTTGTGATGTGTATATTCAAGTCTGCTGATCATCTGGGGAGTGTTTAACTTTTCCTATTCATTTGAGGGAGTTTTTTATGTATTCTGTATGTAAGTTCGTTGTCTAACATATGTAATTGAATATTTCCTTTCAGTTGTTTATTTATTTTCTTAATGATATCTTTTCATGATTAGAAAAATCAATTTTAGTAAAATATATCATTTTGCTTTTAAAATTTGTACTTTTTGTGTCCTGTCCTAGAATACTTTTCTTAACTAAAATGATTGAGATATTTTCTTGGGTCTCTGCTAGTTTTGTGGTTCTGGGTTTTTCTGTAAAGATCAACAATCCATCTCAAAATAATTTGTTAGAATAGACTGCAATAGTCACTTTTTCCATATTAATATCCAGTTGTTCAGCAGTATTTACTGAAAATACTCTTTTCTCCATTGAATTTTTCATCAAAACAACTGGTGTGTGTGTGAGTGTGTGTGTGTGTGTGTGTATTTAGGAACTCTTTATTCTGTTACACTGATGTGTCCCTTACCTATATGTCAGCATTGCACCATCTCAGTTATACCTTCATAGAAAAACTAAAATCCAGGGAGTACAATTTGTAATTATATAATTTATCAACTAAAAAATACATAAAAATAACTCAATTTGTTTTGGGGATTGTGACTTTATAGATTATTTTCACATGAATATAAATTTAGAATTATTTTATCTATGTGGAAACCTCCTGGACTTTTGATAGAGATTATGACTGTATCTGTGTCACAATTTTGAAAGAATCAAAAATAGCAGTCTTCCAGTCCAGAAATATGGCTAGTCTTTGCCTTTATTTAGGACTTATATTTTTCTATTGCATTTTCATTTGCAATATTTTGTTAGCAGAGAGCTTACTCATCTTTCAGTAGAGTCATTCCTATTCATCAGATATTTCTTCACATTACTATTAAAACATTTTAAAATAATGCTCTAATTAGCTATATCTATAGCTAATAGATATAGTAAAATAATTGCTCCATATGTTGACCTTGCATCCTGTGACCATCCTAAACTCATTTATTATTTGTAGTAATTTATAAATACCTGCACATTTTCTATGTATAAATCATGACATCTTTGATCCTTGGGAGTTTCTATTCTAACTAACCAAAGAATAGTTAACTATTCTTTCCTAATTCTTACTTGATTGCAAGTGGAACAAATACCCTTGCATTATTTTATACCCTATAGGAAAATATAATGATTAATTAAGATGTTGCTTAAAGACTTTTTCCTATTTGTTCTTTTTTAGAATGAGGAGATTTGTTTCTGTTTTAAGTTTGTTAAAATATAGTTTATATGATAAAGTGATTTTTTTTAATGGTTGAGGTTACAAATGGTTTTTCATTGTAATTCTCTTAATGAGGTTGATCATATTAACTTTTACATTTTTGTCCATGAGGCAGATTAGGCTATGATTTTCTTTTCTTCAATGGTAGTGTTCCTTTTTCTATAATTTTGCTTTCCATGATCCCAATTATTCTGCAATCAATCATGTCCAAAATATTAAATGGTAAATGCCAGAAATAAACCATTTATAAGTTTAAAAAATTTATATTACAGTATATTGTTGTAATAATTATTATATTTTGTTATGAGTTATTGTTGTTAATATCTTATTGTGCCTGATTTACAAATTAAACCCCACATTAGGAATGTATCTATAGGAAAAACACAAGATATATAAGTTCAGTACTATCTGCAGTTTTAGGCATTTGAAAAATGTCTTAGAAAATATTCCACATGGATAATGGGTCTACTGTACTACATTTTTTTTCAAGTTCCATTATCAGGGCTATATTGGGTTCATAACATAAGCTAAAATATAAGTGCACTTATTTTTGAATTCAATAAACAGGTAATACTGTTAGTCAAAAATCAACCTTTGGGAAAAGCATCTTTTTGAAAATTTCTGTAATTGTGATAACACAATTCATAACTAGTCAATGAAATAGTGTAAATTATGTCCAATATCCATGATTAAAGTTAAATGTTCCCATATTAACACACCTGCAACTCATAGGCTGTATCTTCACATTTTTTCTCTTTGAATATTTGGGTGGCTGGCTACCTTCATGACAATAATTTTATTAGGCAAAACAGACTACTCTGCATTTTTAAACTCCCTTAGAATTGCAGATCTGTCAATGCTTAAGGGAGGCAGACACTTGTAGAGCACATGCTGCTAAGTTGGTACACATGGACCGTATGAGCAACCAATGTAACCCTCCAGAGTTAATTTGAAAGGAGACCTCCCAAATCTTGCTACTCAAGAGATGAGAGGAAAATGACAGCTCTCTTCAACAGGAGTAAGTTCACTTCAAAGAGTTTTGAAAGGTTTATCTAAAATGTGGACTTTTAAAAATTTGTGTATGCATTAGAGATACTACAGCATAAGAGAAAACATTAAAATGTCTCTTTGACCCAGAATCTGTCTAATACTAGGAGTTAATTACTTAAAATAATAATGAAAGCACATCTGCGGACTTTAAACAGGAAAATGTATTCAGGAGCATGGTCTGCTCTGTTTTATTTCTTTTTAAAATGAAGTGTTTTAGCAATGACAGATGAAGCAGGACCTGCAGGAGATGTGCCAGAGGTGGGGTGACAGCCTGGTATTCACAATGGATATATTGGTGTGCCTCAGACATCTGTTTTATATACTGCACATTTGAAAGCTAGTAATAGAGCACTCTTCCTTACATTTTACTGGATATTGTAAGAAGAATATATTCCACCAGAAATTTGAAGTGGAGCAGCCGTTTATTTAATTGAATGCCAGAATTCCAAGTAAGGAAAATCTTCAGCGAGGGTTGATTCACTTCTATTAGCAGGAACAAATGTGTTACAGTTCTCCTTTCCTGGTTTCCTACCACCATGTACATGGTTGATTTCCTGGAATTGTATATACCCAGTTATGCTTCTGCTAATAGAACTCAGCTCTTTTTCACAAAGTAGGACTCTCAGGTTCCATCTGGATTAGTTATACTTTGTCATTTAAACTACAACAAGGCAGAAGTAAGTATGAGGAGTCACTTATAATTGGGAAGGTAAGCTTAAACATTTCCTCACTAATAATCTGCTATTATCTCATCACATTTGTTAAACTGGCTATAATCTTAAATTACAGTATGGAAGGAAGAATTACTCAAGAATTAACTAGAACAGGAGAGACCTCAGAAAAAGACTAAATGTGATTAGCTGAGTAAATAACTGGTGATACAATAGAAAGACGTGATGAGGAAAGTCTACAGGGACATAACTCAGAGAAAACAAATGCTATTATATCTTTTCTCTTCTCTAGGAAACCACATACAACATGTGTGATAGATGTTTAAACATGTAATAAGGCACAAACACAACAGAGGATATGTTCCACCTAGGGCTTAGGGGTATCTTTGACCTGAGGCTGACAATGCAAATATTTTGAAATAGATATCAAGAAGCTACAGTATCCCAAGGCACATTGAAGAAAATGTCATGCATAAACAAGTTGGCAGCAAGTATGAAAATGCTGATTTGATGTCCATTATTTAGGAATTCCAAATATTAGTTGAATACCTTTTTACATGAAAAAGAATCTTTCTATATTTCAAATATTCTTAAAATTTTTATACAAGAATATCAGAAAGTATACGTGATTTTTGGTAAAATAATTGTCATAAGATTACATTTACCACATATAAAAATATATAATATACATATGAATGTTTTATATAATTATTTTCAATCCAGTGTTATGGATTAAACCCAGGGCCTTGCACATGCTAGGTAAGTGAACTGCCACTGAGTACACCCTAGCCCTACCAGGAATATATTATTGTGGGCTTAAAAAGACATATATATTTTAATTCCAAAAAAAAGAAATTATGAGTATTTGCTATTGTTAAGTATGTATCCAACTCTACTTATTATGTAATCTGAAAAATCTTATTTATGCTAGAATATGGTATTCAAAGGCAATAGATCAATCCCAAGATTAGGTAGCCCTAACATGTATATAGGGTGGTACCCACAAATGTGAATCAAGGAGTTTCACAAAGCCTAAGCTGGTTTACTCCTTCAAACAGATCATTTAGATCAAGACATCCACTGATTTTAAGAGACAATACATTTCATGTTTTATTTTCAGATTTGTAAACACTAATGTAACCTTTTTAAAAAAGGAAGAAAATTAAAAATGAAATAGTAAAAACCCGATTATAAACCACCTCACATTTTATAAAGTTAACAATGCAGATCTTATCACTCATTGAAATGCACTTTTAGCCTACTGCAGACCAGTAAGATCTTATACAACCACTTCTGAAAGCATAATTGCATTTATATTCAGTCTTACATGTAATCACTGCCTTAAGGTTATAAATAATATGAAGGTATCATTTTCTTTGTTTTCTTAATAAGGATATTAAATTGAACTTAGTCTATTCCAATATCTTACCTGATCTCTTTGGGCTTATAAACCATGATAAATTACTTGAAAAACTCAGTGCTTCAGAAACTTACTAAACTCATCACTTTGTTTTCCTGAAAATTATGCTTCAAACAGTTGCTTATTATGAGACTATTCTGATCTATCTCTATATTAAAATAATGCCATTTTTCATTCCCATGAAGATAAAGATTGCTAAAATACTTGAAACTCATCTCCCTATGCCTTATTTCTCCCCATATGTAGTGGGCAGCCCCATCTCTTTGTGGCTCTCTATAGCTACATCCTCCCACACTGACTTAGGTATTGACCATACTAGTTTTGGGGGGCAATGATACAGTAAGAAATGTAAGGCTGTCTAGGGCTTCAAAAAACACTTGCTCATTAGTTTTTTGAACAATTTGGATTGCTTGAATTTTGTATTTACATCATAACATGAGACCATAGTGAGGTTAATCTGCTTAAGAGAGGTTCACTGAGCAGAAAGGAGCTATCTCTCTGAATGGTCATAGTCATCAAAAAAAAAAAACATAGATAAGTCCATTCTTTTTCAGTCAATAAACAATGAAATCACAGACATGTAACGAATTCAGATGAGAACAAAAGAAATCTCTAGCTAAACCATCTATTTACCTATCTATTTACTCTGCCTAAATGTGGTGAGATAAATAAACACTCATTGTTTCTAGCCACTGAGATTTGGGATGGTTTGTCACACAGTAATGTTGTAGTAATAGATAACTGACACACCAACAAAAGAAAATGAGTTCTCTGATTAATGAGGATTGTCATTAGTCAAGTTGGTGGATTGATGGAAACCTTATCTTGATAGGTGTGTGTGTGTTTGTGTTGTGTGTGTGTGTGATTATGTTTGTTTATTCACCCAGACATGTGGAAAGCCTGTGTTCTTAGATTATTCTCAGGTCTAGACTGAGATAGATCTTAGAAGCTCAAACATTACACTAAGCTACATCTTCCAATTTAGCCTATTTCAACAATAATAATGTTTCTCCATTTGCTGACTCTTATATCTCATTTAGTTCAAATCCAAAGAAAACAGGAGTAGAGCAATTAAGAAGACCCCCTCCATACCCCAAGAACTAACACAAAGGAGCCAATTGAAACTGAACAAAAAGGTCCATAGAAAGGTTAACACTGTGGAAATTTCTAAGTAGAAGTATAAAGATAGAGTTGTGTAAAAACAAAATGCTTATGTTGGCTTCAGTAGACCCTAAAACAAAAAGGCAGGACTCTAGAGTCTAGTTTAGTGTTAAATTTTACAAAGGAAGAAACTGAAACCAAAAAGAGCTCACATAACATGCCTAGTGTCACAAAGTAATTTTAGTGTAAATTTTGAGAACTGAACTTTAATTTGTTGTTGTCTACGGAAGGATAAAGAAATCTGATATCAGATGTGTATTTTAGTTCCAAGCTCTCCTCTTACTCAATGTGTGGCTTTGGGGGTCAATCACTAGAACTGTTAATGGCTCAGTTCTCTCATATATAAAGTGTGAATAATAATGTCAGCCATAACTCTTAAATATTTAATTTGCATAATGCATTTTTTAGGTAATAATGCATTATGCAATGTGATTTCATTTTAACTCATCCTAAAAAAAATTCTCATGAGTCCATTATGTGTCAGGTATTATGCTAGTTGTTGAGGATAAAAGAGGTCTTGGAGAATTTACAGTCTAATGTAAGAGAAAGACAGCAATAATTAATGCCAAAATAAGGAGATAAACACTCAGGTGGGGATATGCCAGGGAGGGATGTTTAGGGAACATAAGACTATTTAGCTCAAGCAGGATAATAAACCTAACTTAGTTCCAGGTAAGCTAACTTATAGAGGATGAATTAAAATTGGCTAGGTGAAGGTTACAGAGTAGCCACTCAGGCAGAGAGAAGAAAAGGCAGCAAAACATGCTGGAGCACAGTATGTGTGAAACTGCTGAATGGAACTGTTATTACTAAATCATAAAAAAGGAATAGCAAGAGGCGAAACTACCAGGGAGAGTCAAGTGCTGGATTTGGACTCCAGAGAACCATTGAAAGTTTTAAGCAGTGGGATTATGTGGTTTGATTTATATTTCAGTTAAGATATTCTAGCTGCATTGGGAGGGAGATCAACAATTTAGGGAGAAAAAGATACAAATCTAAACACTGGCATCATGGTAAGGATGGGGAGGAAATGAGAGATTAGAGAAACTGTATGACTAGTAAGTATATATTTCATTATTATTTTCATCATAGCAAATTGTTTCCTTCATTTTTTTCCTCTTATAAAAATTTAGTGACCTATTGGTGACTCCAGAATTATGTTTTTTCTCTTATATTTATTACTGGCTTTGTTCTACTCATATGATCTGTTTATTGTAATGAATGGGATACTTATATTTTTTTAACTTGGAAAAAATCAATTGTAATTGGTTCGCTCAACTTTATGCCATGGTAAACATTCATCTTTTATTTTCTAAAAAGCAAGCCAGAAATACAGTATTCCAATATTCCTGGGCAACACCACAGTATCAGATGGTTTCCAAACATGTAATTGATTCAGTATACTATTAAGGTTTAGTCTGGCAATAAAATATCATTTCTCTCCTTATCATCATGTTTAATTTTTAAATTCTGTTTTAAATACTTAGAACAGCAAATGTCTGCAGTCACACACTCTACATTATATGACCTCTACAGGGAACACAAGGAGACATGGTCCTCTCACAACAACAAGCAATCCCTCACTTGCTGAGCCCAGCCAGGTCTCTCCTACTCATACACACATCCCTAGTAAGATTCCACCTACCCTAAATAAGTGGAGAAGGATATATACAGAGGGTCATAAAGAAATGAGGCCATAGCATATAATGAGAACTAATATTTAATTGTTTTTCACGAATTTCATATATTATGAAATGTCTTTAGGTATATCATCCAGAATTTACCATTAGCAGAAAATATCCCTGTAAAGACATAACTGTAACCATAAAATAAAACCTTAAAAGTGTTTTCAAAATGCTATATCAACAGCTTTCAATAATCCCATAACACAGAGTAGGATAATTCTTCCTTTGGGAAAAAAATAGAATATTAAAGTGAAAAACTATTTCTTTCCTTAACTATTTGACTTAATACACGATTTAAGTATTTGGTCCAAGATTAAAATGCAGACACTTCTTCCTAATATGGATCTGCTTCTATGATATTCTCAACTCTTAATATTTTAATATGAATTGGAACTATACGATTCCAGAGAACTAGGAGATGGTATTTATTCTGAAATGAGAGACTTAGTTAAATCCTTATTTTTTCTATGAACTTCTTTGCTTCCATTATCAACAAGTCAAAGTTAAGTCAAATAGGCCTTTTGTAATAACTATTTTCTCACTGTTTTCCAGCATGCCTCATAGATTAGAAGGCTTTGGGATAGTTGCATAACTTTCTTGGTGGTCCTCTGGGTCAAGACCACAAATTGTACTTGGATTTGTCCAACATGGCTATAAGCCTGGTTTTCTGTCCACTACAAATTTTCTCATTTTCACATATTCAGTTTTGTTTTTAGTTACTATCTTTGATAAATTAAGTATACACTTAAAATTTAAAGTAATGCATAATTATTGATAATTTGCATAACTGTTATTGCAAGTACTAGTGTATATACACAAACTAGTTAGGTCTTTAAAAGAGAGGAAGAGAGACATATTTCTGCACCAAAAATTGCTTGATTCAATTGCACAGTTTCTCCAGGGCATCAAGCCACAGCTGAATAAAAAGCGTATGTTGGGATTCCATAATCTGCTAACACTCTTAGACCCATTATGAGTTGGAAAACAGTTAAAATGCATGTGGCTGTTAGTTTCAAATGAGGTGGCTACTTTGTTTCTACATAAAGTAACATTTTGTTTTGTTTTTCCTAGGACATAAGAGGATGATTAACCACATTTCATGAGCCATACAGTTTTATAAGTAGCAAATATAGCAGATACTTTACAGAAATAATTCTTGAAATGCAACCCTGAATTCCTCTATGTTGTTCCAAATCTATACAACTTTTTCATGTTTACAAAATGTTTTCTTACATACAGAAAACTCATTTCATTTAAATTAAATTGCATCATCAAATTGAATTAGCTCTATTAACCCCATGCTTACTTTCAACAATAGTAAGGATGCTAATGAAAACATTATTTTAAAAAATGATATTTCCTAATATATCTAAGAAAAGAGAAGTCAAAATATATAATAACATAAAATTAGCCTAATGCTTACTGTTTCTCTGGATATTAGCACTTTCAATATCAATCTTCCAAAGGATCAACCTATCTCAGAATTAAATATGAATTTTTAAATTTCTCAAACTGATAATATAAGCATGCTGCTCTTAGGTTTCTTGCACTTAGTCCCTGGACTATGTCACAAGACCCTCTACTTATATAAATTATTTTACACTATTTTTTATATATTTTCTTACTACCAATTAAATCACTTGGCTGCAAGTGAAAGAAAACTTTCAAAAAGGGACAAGAACTATGTAATGTTTTGAACAACCAACAATAAAAAATTTAAAAAAATAAAAAAAAATAAAAATAAAAATAAAAAATAAAAAGGGACAAGAAATTTATTAGCTCATTGTATTTTCTATTGCTACTGTAACAAATCCCCACAAACTTGGGATTTAAAACAGCACAAATTTATTCTTACAGTTCTAGAACTTAGCTATTGAACCTGGGTGTCACTAGGCCACAATGAAGATGTCATCTGAAGGCTGTAGGGAAAAATTGTTTCCTTGCCTTCTCCTGCTTCTAGAGGTCATCCACATGGCATGGATTGTGGCCCCATTCTTCTACCTTCAGGACAGCAATCCTTCAATTTTATGACCATTTTCCCATTGTCGTCTCATATTCTGAATCTCTGCTTCTCTCTCCCCTTTCCATTTTTAAGGACCCTTGCAATTTCATTAGTCCCACCAGTTAAGCACCCAAACTGTTCTTGTGTAAAATCAGCTCATCGGCTGACTTAAATTTTTAATTTTTCATAACTACATAACCTAAAATTTTTCAGATTTGGAGAATATAACTTGGAAATTTTGTGACAATATTATCCAACATGTCATGCTTGTATTCTTAGAAAAATCCAGCAAATAGAATTTTTGAGGCACAAGTTTCTCTGGAATATTTACAGAAATGATATCATCAGGACCATGTTTGTATCTTAATCTTTTGGATGTCCCTCAACTCTTCTTCCTTTAATTTACCAAAATATGTGCTGCAGCTCTATCCCAGATACTTTACAGTTCTGTTGTAAAGAATGTGTCCATTTCTCTTAAGCAAAATAAAAGCCTCAATTTAATGTGTTTGGCTTTGATTGACTGGCTGATATCCTACTTCTATTATTAATGTAATTGCTATTCCTGGAGGCATTAAGGCTTAAGTCATGTGTCATCTTTGGCATCAGAAATACTGTGGGCTACAGCAAAAAACTCATGGACTGAGAATAAGGTATAGAACCTCAAGAGGGACTAGTGACTAATGTCAGAAGTTAATTTAATGGATTCTGGGTGAGGGGGGAAAAAACCAGCAGCTACTACAGCAGTCTAATTATACATGTTTTAGTCAAGTAGGAGCAATAAAGAAATGACAGGTGTCTCTGAACCAAGAAGAGAATGTACCTTCAGGTTATTAGTGAAGTTTAGTTTCTGAAGTTTATAGGATGAGGTCCTCACCTTCTAAGAGGATGCCTATCATTTACTGACAATTAGTCTCAATAACGGGGTGGTACTTTCCTTCTTCAAAGTTATCAGGTGAGTGTCTCTGGCTTCAAATTGGTGATTTCTTCTAAGGATTGATATGATTATTTCAAACCCAACCAGAGTAATCTCCTTTTATAGATAACCAATTAAAATTTTAAACCTTCAGAATTACTTTTTCAATATACTGTGACAAAAATCATTAAAGTTATATTTCATTATTCTTATAGATCCAGCTTACCTTCAAACAAAGGGAACATGTAGGGCATGCAAGTTAGGATTAGCAATCTTGGAGACCCTCTTAGAATTCTTCTGGGCATAATCCATAAATATGAGCTCTGATATGTGGGTATGATGGGGGATGAAGACTGGAAAAATGGTAAGACTTACATTTAAAAAAGTAACAAAGGGAAGGAGAAAAACAGGTTAACTGCCATAACCTCAGTGTTATATTCCTAATTTTCAAAGTAGATGTCATTATCCATAGTTTATGTTTGATGTAGCCTGCATAAAGTGTGCAGCCAGACAAAGCCAACGTTTGTTTTAACTCTGGTCAAATGAAGCCCAAGTTCATTCCAGTCCATCAGGGAACCCCATTTCCACAACAGATATGGTGTAACATAGATCTTTCTTCTCTTGTGACTTACCAGGTTGAGATAAGTTCTCAATACTCACCTGATCTTTAAATTTTGTTTCTGCTGTCTTTGTAGAACTATAATACTTGGCTTCTCTTTGTTGGCTCAGGCACTTTGTGGCTGCACTTCAGTGAAACTATATATCTAACATCGAAAGTTATATCTAACATAGATCAGATTCATGAAATGATAATTGATACTAATGATAAATTGTCTATTGACTACCCTAAGACACTAGTTGAAAATTAATGAGATTATTTTTATAGAAACAAGGCTGTTTTTGCTTTTAAATACAATGTATCTATTAACATTTTGAATTAGTTTTAAAATGCTGATTAATAAAGACATAGTCCATCATAGAAAATTTGAGTTGCTTTTGCTGACAAAAAAATTAAGCCTCACAATTTGGACACTTTTCTTTGTTCTAGTGCTGATCACTTTGTTGTGGTAGAAAGAAACATTAATATAAAAATACAGTAAATAAAATAACTTAGCTATAAGAAATGCAAAGATTTTCCAAGACTTAGTCCAATAGTCAAGAGCAAGGTGAATCTGGTATCCTCTACCATGAAAAATGTTTTATTTTCTGTAAGAATATCTGTGAGAATTAATTAGATAGACATAATTAAATGTCCATTGAAGATTCTTGTGATATCCATCATTTCTCTGATTTATCAATAAAATAATAAGGAAGAATCAAAGATAAAATGTTTGGTTCAATAATGATAAATAAAAAATAAAACTTCCTTACAAAGGCAAACTTCAAGAATTCTTGAAACTCACACATGGCAATTCTACTCATATCTCATTAGCCAAACTAGATTATATGGCCAAGCCTAACTTAGAGGGAGTGAATGAATTAGGACATTTTTACCATAAGTTTAGAAGCAGCAGAAAGACATTTGTAACACAGAGATGTCTATAACTATTTCCCTTTGGTCACAAAAGGTGTGTTTCCCTCTCTTTTTAGCATGAATCATGAACTGACTCCAGAAATTTCACTTTCTGGCCCAGATGTGTCTTACTTAGATCTTGAGACCTACCAGCAGAAGATGAATTATCTGTCTCAAACACCTACCAATTTTACAGGAACATGATAGAGTCAAGTTAATTCACAGAAAGAGGAAAAATGGGAAACAATCAGGAGTCTCTGGCCCATAGTAATTCTAGAATCTTCCTGAGCAAATATTTTGAAGGCACCTCACCATGGATGTGGGCAATGTACTTTATCTTGATCCCATTCCCTGGGTTTACCTTCCATAGCCACCATTCTCCACAGATTCTGACTTAGTGTTCTGGGAGGTTTCTCTATTTCCACAATTGTTCTTAACAGTATTTGAAATAGAAATTGGGAAACATACCTTGTCTGGTAAGTTGAATGGTGGTCCCAAAACATATGCCAATATTTTAATCACCAGAAATTTTCGATGTGATCTTATTTAACATATGTAAATAGATTAAGATCTTCTAATAAGATGATCCTGGATTATCTAGTCACACCTCAAGTACAGTGGTAAGTGTTCTTATAAAGCAGAAGACAAGGTCATGTGCAAATATTAAAGTTATACAAACTAAGAAATGCCTGGAGCCACAGATAATCAGAAAAGACGATGAAGATTCTCCTTTAGAAACTTCAGAGAGAATACTTTTATTTCAGATTTATGCCTTCCAGAACTGTAAAAGAATACATGTTTGTTGTTTTAATCCAATAAATTTATGGTAATTAATTACAGTTACTCTAGGAAACTAATACTTATTACTTAGGGACTTGTGACTTGTGTTAGCCAATGCACATGAGCATAAATGATAATGACACTTTCAGGTAGAAATACTTACTTTCCTGTGCATATCATTATATCATTCTGTAACTGCCAGTGCAGGGCCCTACAGAAATTACAGAGGCAGTCAGTGATTATGGACATATGAATCAAGATGATGCATAAATCAGATGCTATCTCTTGCATACCTAGTAAGTAGATTCCTCCTACTTATCAGTTCTGGATTACAACCAATATAAATCATCTTTTGTGGTTTTAATTCATTTCAATATTTGTCTAGTTAAATCCTACAGCATAATTTAGTTCATTCTTAAGACTGAAGTAGTCAACAAAAATTTGGAGTTTAATAATTTCAAATGAATAATTTTACTAATTCCCTTCTGTCTATTGTAAGTTCAAAATAAGGCCCCATCTAGGCCCAAGAAGGTATTACAAAGAGTGAATCATAGGACTTGGAGTCAGAAATACCTGTATAGAGTCAAGTCATTGTAATTTTCTTTGAGCAAGTTCCTTGAGTCTTAATCCTTTCCTCTACGATATACAAATACTAGTGTTGTTTCTTTTATCACTATTTTTGAGTAACCAATAAGATAATTGATGGCAAAGACTTTGTAAATTACAAAGAATTCATACATAGAAAGTATTCCTATTCTTCATTGTTTACAACAGGAAGCTACCTACACCATAGTATTTTAGGGTAATTATCTTATGAAGTGGACCAAAATTTTCACTTTTACGAAGTGAATAATACAGAAACCTAATATTTCCAAATAATCATGAATCACAGTGACTTATATCAGAAGGTGGCACAGAAAACAGCTAAACCCAGAATAAAGGAAATATACTTTATCATAGATAAATTTATTCACAGACAAATTATGCAAAATGAGACTGTTCACAATGATTTCTTATTTCTAAGATAATAAAAGAGGTTTTTTGGCTTGGAGAAGCTGAGATATTTCTGGAGTATGCCTGAGTGACATGTCAAATACAACAGATGATAATCACTTAGAAATCTACTGGAACTTTGAAATGTGACAGGAACTCAAAATTTGTACAGGTTCCCAAGAAGTCTCTATGGATCTTTAGAAATCTCAAATCAGTCATTCATTTAGAAAAATCATACAAAAGACACAGAGCATGATGGAAACAAATGGTTATTATGAGAATAAATAAAATGAACTTGGAAAATAAAGTTGGAGCATCAAGAAATGGAGAAAACAAAATTAGGTTGCGCTATATTTGACAGAAAATAAGAGTAATTTGTATAATAATAGTAGTTTTTTTTTGAGAATTCAAGCTTTTTTCCCCCTCTCTCCAAAATAATATTCCCTGAGAAATTTAATCCAGAGCAATACGATGATTTAATTATGACAGGAACACAGGCTCTCTCTTGCTTATTACTCAACAATCTTTGTTCATGACCTTTTTTTTTCATGTCCTCATGAGGCTTATTAAAACTGGAGGCATTCCATTTGAATTCCAACAACAGAGCAGGAAGGATAAAAAAATAATAAAGCTCATCTTCTTTTTAAGAGGACTTCCTAGAACTATCCTATAATACCTACAATTACCTATCATTTGATGGGCTTAGTCACATAGGCACTTCTAGTCACTTAGCCACAGAGAGGCCAACAAATATAGCCTTTAGCTGCATTTATTGTTACTCTGAGTATATTTATTAGCTAGGAGGGGAAAATGAATGTTGTGGTAGGTTAGTAAAACAATATGTCTGCTGCAGTAGAAATGGGTGGGAAGAATAATTAGAGAACAAATAAAGGAAGTAATTGACATATTTGGCAGATAATAATTCAGAAATTCATTTATTCAATATATATATTAATTAATAATTACCTAATAGGAGATACCATGCTAGATCCCAGGTATACTATGGTAAATAACACATAGTGTTTTCCCTCAAGTAAACTGTAAGTTATTGAAAGAGGTTTTGTAAAACGAATACACAATTACAATGAAACTATAAAATATTATGGAAGATAAGAATGAGGGAAAAAGCTATGACACAGATAATCTCTTTCAACTTGAAAGTACATATCTGGTTGATCTTCATCAGAAAAGGATCTTGAATCATGGTGGAAGGATTGTGTCATTGGGAATTGGAAGTTAGAGGAACAACATCAACATTTTAAGAAAAGCAGAAATAATGATGGACTTCAAAAGTGACATGTGTGGTGAAGAAAAAAATATAATAAGAAATAAATCTAAGATTTCATGTCTTCCAAGAAACTTAAGAAAATACTGTTATACATTAATATGAGCAAGCAGATCAGGAAGGAAATCAATTAAAGAAATAATGAGATAATACAGAGTTTACACTAATGATTTTGTCCTACTGGAAGCCTCTGATTCTTTTGAAAAAACTCTCCATAATATTCTCTTTCTGCAGCACCATGACAGGCCTCAATCAGATAATTTATCGCATTGTGCTAGAAATGATATCTACATAACTAACAGTTTGGTAAAACTGACTTTCGCCAGCTTGGAAGAGGAAAATACATATATATTTTCCCAGAATTAGTTCCCAGACTTCAGTTCCTAGCTTAAAATTCATCATGGTGGAAACAATTTACTCCATAAAAATTTGCAAATGTTTCAAATAAGGCTCTCTCTTTCCCTTGAATGGCTTGTTATTAAATGTCAGTCAGCACATCCCTGTGTGTAACTCTTTCCTTCTCTGACTACAAGCTTTTCAGAGGCATTAGCTGTGCCTTATCTAAATGAATCCTCTTGTGGTGGAAATATGGTATTTAGTGATGGTGGTCCAGGGTGGTTTTACTGAAGTTGTAGAAGAAATATGTGTTCAATTAACAATCAGAGAAAAACATTCAGCACCCAATTGAAAATTTCGTTTTGAAGTCAATTTTTGAGATCAAAGTTTGAGCTATGTATAGCCTTGTTGATGATTAAGTTTTAGAAAAGAAGAGCATAATATTTGAGGAATGTATCATAAAGCTCTTAAATTTAAATATCAAAGTTCAAGACAAAAATAATATTTTTAACATGAAATTTATTTTATGATAATCTTGCAGTGTACAAATATAAGGTTTATGGAATCATATAGAGAGCATTAGAAATGAATTTTACCTTAGAAGCATTTTTAAAAATAGCATCAGGGTAGATTCACAGAATAATAAGTAGATGGAGTTTGCCTCTGCTTCTCTTTTAGAATCACACAGTCTTCCCAATCAGCTGTGACAACTGATTATATGAAATAATATGTCCTTTATAGCCTCAATTCAGAATACTTATAGATCACTACAAAGTAACACCTTTTGAGGAAGATAAAGCTATGTTCACTTGAAATAAAGGAGTAGACACTCACTTTTGGAGTATCATTAGTGCATTATAGGTAGAAGGGAAAGGCGGGTGGAGGCAATCATTTGGTCTTAAAATCTGACTGCATATATAGAGACATCTTTATCAACAATCTTAACACTCGGTATTTCTAAACATACTGGAAATTTTAAGATCTTAAGTCACACTGGATCTTTGATACAACCAGAGTCTTTTAGCATAAAATAGCTAAATACTACAAAGAGAATTATATTGGACAAATATAAATTGAGCACATCAGATGAAGTATAATATTTTATTCTGTTTTACTTATTGAAATGATGTATTCTAAAGGCATAAAAATGAAATCATATTAGTTATAAATTTAACTGGTCATCTTTATTGAAAAGCATATGATTATATGATATCCTAAATGTCCCAGAAAATAAAGAACATATGGTTGCCATAAACTTGAATAAATCTAAAGTTGTGCCTTCCAGGGGAGCTTGGTAAAACAAATCAGGTTTCTCATCCTTCTAATGTCATCTGTGTCTCTAAAAATCTATGTAAATGGATACACAGTAGGGGACAATACTCAATATTCAAGTGACAGTGTTTCCAAAACATGGATTAATATATATTTACCAGAAATAACCTGATTCCTAAAATACATGTTTTAAGAATTTTCCTGCTTTTTTACTAATAATTCAATCACTAGAATTTATTTGAAAATAATTTACCATATCAATATTAGGTAATAGTATAGGTATCATCATAAGTATGTTTTAAATGTTTTGTTTGTTTGTTTGTTTGTTTCTCACATTTAATTCTATGGTATGTGACCCTCTTTTGAAATGTCCAATTATTTTTCTTTTTGGGCCTTTGCTCATTATAGGTTTTATCATATGACTACATATTTTAATTATTGCCATTTTGTGTTTTTAAATAGCAACAGATCTTCTCTATATAGAGACCTTTAAAATTAAATGTAATCTGATTGATTTATAAAGAACAAAATTGTTTGCAGTTTTGGTATAGTAACGTTTGTCAGTTTCTAGATCCACCAGTACAGAAGACCAAATTAATTTAAAAGTGACTTCTCACATTTCGTAATACTCTGTGATCTATTTTATACCACTTACAAACTCCTGCCCTTTGATTTGTTTTTAAGATAAGGACATTTCCAATAAATGCCTCATGATACTATTTATTATAAGGATCAAAAGAGATATAGCACATAACTCAATATGTTAATGGCACCTATTATTTTCAGATATTTTTAAGATACTTTGTAAATTGAAAACAATAAAAATGATGAAAGTAACAATTTTTGGAAATCATATGGTCATGCACAATATGTTTGTAAAAAGAAATTGCATATTTCACTAGTGTCTCTTGCTTTTATCTCATAAAAGTTAATAAAATTGAAGTACAAAATTCTGTACAAAACGTATCCATTATCATCAGCAGTGTTTCCTTGTATCTATGTAATTGCACAAATGCATTTCTCGAACGATTATTTGAAAGACTCATTAGAAAGACAAAGATGAGTCTCTGAGCTCTGAAATACCTAGTTTTCTGACAAATCAGTATTTAGGACCTCTTGTGGACAGATATATATACAATTGCCAGCAGGTGGCAGTATGAATATGAAAGTATGTCAAGTAAATTTGCAAATTGCAGGTTGCTAGCTATTGCTAACAAAAGGATATGTACTCACTTAAAATCACTGCTTGTGAATGGAGGGAATCATGGGTTAGTGACTGCTTTGAGATTCCTTACAATTATCTTACTATGTCACTTCAAGAAGGAGTAAATGTTTGTCATTTGTGAAGTGCATGAAGTCTTAAATCTATTCTAGGTCTAAGTTTCCAGGGAAGTGAGAGTAACTGGTTGAACTTTGCCTGAGTAGTCTCTTCTCTGTCATTAATGGTAATATATAGCCTTTTTAACTATGAGGCCATGAGGCCATAAGGCCTTCTAGGTATACATTTCATGACTGATTATATGTTGAGGATTTTTCCAGTTTGCGCATAGGCTGACAGTACTTTGAGTTGAAAACATAAACAAATAAAAAAGAGTAAAAATAGAAATAGAATGGGCAGGGGGGCTGAGGTTGATGCTCAGTGGTAGCATGCTTACCTAGCATGTGTGACGCACTGGGTTCGATTCTCAGCACCACATACAAATAAATAAAATAAAGGTAGAGAGAAAGGAAGAAAGAAAGAAAGAAAGAAAGAAAGAAAGAAAGAAAGAAAGAAAGAAAGAAAGAAAGAAAGAAAGAAAGAAAGAAAGAGAAAGGGAGGGAGAAAGAAAGAAAGAGAGAGAAAGAAAGAAAGAAAGAAAGGGAGAGAGAGAGAGAAAGGGAGAGAGAGAGAGAGAATGGGAATATAGAGCACTTGCCTACCACATATTTAAGTCCCTGATTTCAATCTGCAAAAATAAACAAACAAACAAACAAATAAAAGAATGTGAGATAAAGATGTCCTAATGTAGACTCTTTAGGATAACTCAACATTGACATTAAATATGCACACTGAAAGAAAGTTGAAAACCATTTAAAAAACTCATATGGGATTGGGTGTGGTGGCGCATGCCTATAATCCCAGTGGCCTGGGAGCCTGAGGCAGGAATATAGCATGTTAAAAGCCAGGCTCATCAAAAGTGAGGGGCTAAGCAAACCAGTGAGACGGTGTCTCTAAATAAAAATACAGAATAGGGCTCTGGTCTGTCTCAATTTCCAAGTGCCCCTGAGTTTAATCCCCAATAGTCCCCCCACCCCCCTCCACACACACACAAAAAAACCCTGACATGAATCATATATATAAATTCATATAAATAAATTTGTATTTTGCCACTCTAGTCCCTAAAACCAAAGTATGAAGGTCAGAGTTGACTTATCATAGTGGTATACCATCTTCCATTGTCCCTGGTCATGACTGCAGCCTTTGCAAAACATGTGTTAGCAGGATGCTAGTAGAAGAGTCCAGCTGCCAGGCGCAGTGGCGGATGCCTATAATCCCAGAAGCTCAGGAAGCTGAGACAGGAGGATGACATGTTCAAAGCCAGCCTCAGTGTTGAGTAACTCAATGAAACCCTGTCTCTGATAAAATATAAAATTGGGCTGGGGTTGTGGCTCAGTGGTGGAGTACTCCTGAGTTCAATTTCCCTGTGAAGAAGAAGGAGAAGGAGAAGGAGAAGAAGAAGAAGAAGATTCGGCAGTGATTGAAAAATTAGGTCAGTGGCAGTGGGAGAAGTCAAGAAGTCTTTAAGGAAGCAACAGTATTGATGAAGGTCTTTCCTTATTACATAGGATTCTTGAAAGTTTGTTTTCAATTTTTTTTATTTTAAAGAAAAGTATTCTTCAACATGTTTCCCTATTATGTACAATATATTCTATTTAAAAGTATGACTTCACAGCACACATAAATAAATGTAAACAGACAAGAACAGAGCAGTTATAAAGAAAACATACCATTAAAAATGTATAATTTTCACTGAAAATATGTTTTTCAGGCTAGAAAAATGAAGTTATTGTGAATTCTATATTTTCTTATAATTTTAAAATTTAAATTAATTTTATGTATTGACAATTTATAAATTTTGATAGCTTCAGTAATATAAATATTCAGTCTATTTTGCAAATTAACAAGTTCCAATTTTTGATGGAATAATGAGTTACCTAATTTAAGAAAATTAAAAGATGTGATCCACTGACACTGCCTAATCAAGAATGCTAGCAAAAATGTTTATTTTTGATTAATATATAATAACATAAACATCATCCTGAATAATGGGGTTATAAGTTCTGTTTTGTTGCAAGTTGCATAATGTTTAAAACAGGTCAAGTAAATTTATCTCCTCAAGCATTTATTATTTCTTTATGTTAAAAATATTTTAAATACTTTTCATTTAGCTTTTGGAACCTACAGTACACTATTGCCATCCCTAATTACCCTACTGTGCCATAGAACACCAGAACTTACTCCTAGCTGACTATAACACAATACCAGTGATCAAACTTTCCACTCCTTCATTTCCTGCTACTCTCCTTAGCCTCTGGTAATCATCATTCAACTATCCACTACTGTGAGACCAACTTTTTAAAGTTCCACACATGAGCAAGATTACACAATACTTGCCTTTGGTGCCTGTTTTATTTCATTTACCCTAATGACGTCCAGTTCCATTCATGTTGTCATGAATGACAGGAATCCATTTTTTTATGGCCGAATACTATTCCGTTGTGCTTACCTACCACATGTTCTTTGTCCATTCATCAGTTGATGGACACTTAGGTTGTTTCCATTTCTTTGCTGTTGTGAATAGTGTTGCAATGAGACTGGAAGTACAGATGTCTCTATAACACACTGATTTCATCATTTCATTTCTTTTTAATATGGTTATATTCTCATCCATAAACTGATTTCTAATACTGTAGATTAGCTTTGCCATTTAATGAACTTGATATAAATAATCCACATAAACTCCATGGTGCTATGCATGGCACACATTGGATAAGTGGGCGATAACATTGCTAAAATTTTATAATCATCTAAGTTTATAATGAATTTCTGTTAAAAACAAAATGACATTATGTTTTCCTATGTTCAATGCTTTTTGTGGCGCTGAGATTAAAGATTAATATTTCATATTTTACATAAGACATTTAAAATGTTTTCTAGGAAAAATGAAATTTGCTAACAGTTTTTAGATTTGTACTACCAAAACCTGCATATTCTGCTGCATATACTCATGAATATAGTTAATTGCTGTAAAATTTCCCAGGATTAAAGATATCATTTGACTATATGGTTACCTTGATATAAAAAAACAGTATCTCAAACACCAAGTGTTCTTTCTATAGTTAAGCTACTTTTGTGGTGTGATTTAGTGCAGGTAATTAACCTACACATAGTTCCATAGTTAGATCCTAAACCATAGATTCAATATTGTCTGATTATGTATTTTTACTTCTCTTTGACGTTAAATGTTTCAGTTAAGCTAACTATTTGTGTCAACATATAACAATTCTAGATTGGGTAGAGGCAAGCAAATCTTGACCACAGAAGCAAAATCCTACAGAGATAACTGTTTGCATTATATAATTTCAGGGAACATTTCAATCTTAATCTGCTTCTATAACAAAAAAACTGTAGATATGGTAATTTATAATGAACAAAAAATTATTCATTCACAGTTACAGAGGCTGAAAAATCCAATATCAAAATGTTAGTGTCTATGGAGGTCCTTCCTGCTGCATCATTACAAGGCAGAAGTAAGCAGGTTAAAAGGCAGAGGGGGTAGAACTCACCCTTTCATAATGGCATTAATGTGACCCATGAGGTGTCTGCTTTCTACGTTCCCACTAATTAATACCACTACAGTGGTAGTTTAATTTCAACATGAATTTTTGAGATAAACATTCAAACCATAGTAATTTTCTACTGAGGTGTAAAGATTCAAGAAACTCAACTAAGCTTCTTTTAAGAGAAAACCACATAAAAATACATTTTCAAACTCTGCTTTGGAAAATAACAGTAATGAATAAATTAATCATTGTGTTTGACTTGGTAGAGTGATAATTGATTCACATTCATAGTTTGACATTAATCAGTTTTAAATTCAAGTCTGTGTATAAAAGTAATTCATTTATGGGAAGAGCAGTAAGATTATTCAATCCCCAAGAACCAGACATTATCTATAGTCAAGGAAACTACTGTTTATGAGTCATCAGCACTACTTTGCCATGCTCAACTCTGCAATGAGTTTAACATTGAACAACTTATTTAAAATTGATATTTGCATATAGCATTTTGATTCATAATTACCAAATATAGAAACAACTATAATGCTGTCATTAGTGAATGGATAACAAAACTGTGGTTCATCCAGACAGAACATTACTCAGCAATAAAAATGAAGGTGCTACTAAGTGAAGAAATGATCTAGAGAAAGCTTAAATGTATATTACTATGTGAAATAAACAGACTAAGAAGGCTACATACTGTATGATTCCAAAAATCTAATCTTCTAGAAAGGCAAACCAATGAAGAAAGTGAGATCAAATAAAGTTATTTTAAAAAGTAATACTAGATGAAGACACTATTAGCCATTTCAATAAAGCACTGGAAAAAGATAAAGCAAAAAGATTGCATTAAGTCACAATTCATACAGGCATTACTTAATAAGTATCTCTATCTAAAATCTATAAGATTTTACTATTATTATATTATGTTGATATTAGGCAAAAAGTAGAGAAAATTTTTGAGAAGGTATTTGTTTCTTAGTAAAAGATGAAAATAAATTTACATATACTTTAATCACTGTTGAACTGCTCCTCATTCTTCACATTGTTCAGCTACCCCTATCATTTACTCCAGGCACTTTAGTGTAAAAGCAATAAAAGAGGAAGTCCTACAGCATACAATTTATATTGAACATCAACACTTAACTAAAGTAGTCACTTAAAGAGTAGGAACAGACTATTTCAAGGCATCCTAAAAATGTACTCTAATTATAGCACAAGGAGTTTGCTACATTGAGCAATATTTCCAACATCTCAATTGCTATATTTGTTTCCTATTGGTTTGATTAAATTCATTAAAAATTCTTTCTTAATAGCAGACTCAATCACAAGAACAAGATCCTATGCAAACAAAGTCTAATACAATGGGAACTGGTATTTCTTTTGTTACTAATTATATATATATATATATATATATATATATATATATATATATATATGCATGTTTTAAATTCTATAGAATGTTTCAAGAATTTAACCAACAAAGAGTTTTAAAAAAATTGTATGCAGTGATTGATGCTATGTAGTCCTGATATGTAAGATATATTTTGGAATAAGTAACCAACTAAAAATAATTTAAGAAGGAGTAGCAGTAATGCAGCAATAATTTCCCTCAAATACCATACAGAACCATGTTTTTAAAACAATATTTCTTTCCTTAGATTTAACCTTTTGCATTCTGTTTGATACTGTCACAGTTTTTTGCAAATAATTAAAAGATTAAATAACATTTATCTAATTAATGTTTTCTATTTCACACTAATTATAAGATTTTTATTTAGTTGTTATTTTGTTTTTTATATACTTGCACTAAGAATATAATAATGTATAAGTTAGGCAAACTCTGTCCTTTCAGGAAGCCTATGTTTAATAGAGAAATCTCAATAAACACATAAGCATGAAGTCAGATTGCTGTTGTTGCATAGTACAAAAATTGAGTCTTTAGAAAGAACGACAGGTGAGATTTAAATTACAAATTCAACCAAGCATAAAACCAAGTGTAAGAACATCAGGGAGAATAGGAACAGGTACTGTGGAGAGGAGCCCATTGGCTCTGTTATATTGAGAGATAAACAGAGTGCCTTGTGGCTACCATACAGTGAATCCGTGGAAAAGTAGGAAGAAATTAAGTTAGTGGTGGATGGCAGCCAGGTTAAGATCTTTTGAGAGTTTTAAAACCTTCCAATAAATTACATAATTGATTAATAAGTTATTTAGTCTAAGAATATAAACATAAAGACCACTGAAGATTGAGAAATGATTATATAAATTGTAAGTGAAGGGCTGGGGTTGTGGCTCAGTAATAGAGTGCTTGCCTTGTACATGTGAGGCACTGGGTTTGAGCCTCAGCACCACATAAAAAATGAATAAATAAAATAAAGATATTTTAAAAATAAATAAATTATAAGTGAAGGAAATAACTCAAAAAGAAGCTAAGCAAATGGTCTTTATAATGAAATTTGGTGGCATTAAATGAAGATAAGAGTAGAAACTAAAATATGTGGAGAGATTTCAGATATTTTTGGAGGTAATATAAATCAGATACAAGCACAGACAGAAATAGAATAATCCAGACGTTTATTTGATAGTGTTGCTGTTTACTTGAAATGAAGACAGGACAAGGTTGAGAGATACTGGTAGAAATTAATAGTTCTATTTACCCACTTTAAATTTTAACTATTACAAATACACATGGAAATATCGAAAATTTAAAAATAAAAGTATAGGGCTCATATAAGAGATAAGGGCTGAAGAAATTAGTTTGGGAATCATCATTTAAAACAACATAAAAAGTAGTGTAATGGGATGAAAAGAAAGAGAAGAACAGAACAGTGGAGGTGACCTATCAAGTAGAAAAATCATCAATATGTGAACAAGTTGGCAATGCAGTTGCAAAGGTCCCTATTTAGAAGTATTATAAAAAATTTAGATTTTTTTGAAGAAAAGTGTTTAGAAAATATTCAAAGCATCTTGAATTAAGAAAAAAATATTAATGGGAAGGCCAATATGAACATTTTCTTTTTATTGAGAATCAGTGAACAATGAACAAAAAAGTCTCAGAAAAAATTACCAACATATTATAAAATTTTAACTTTTTAATAAAAGAGAGATAATCCTAAAATAACAGAAAGAAAATACTCATCAATTAATTTTCTCCAGTTCTTTTATTTGCATAGCAGATATTTTGATAGTAATAAGAGTATTCTAATAAATGTAGAAAATGTTTCCTCCTTTTGACAGATTAAAGAATAATAAAAAAGTTCTGAAAAAGCCATTTTCTTCATAAAATAAGAGCTAATGTGTTGAGTGTCCATAGTATATAGAAAACTGTTTTGCCAAACATAAAAAGCAGTAATTTTACTCTTGTGGATCCCATGAGTTCCATAAGCAGTAACACAAAACAGTTTTGATGCAAACACTTTGAACAGAACTGTACATATAGAGGCTTTCAAACTTTACCAGAAATGTTGGAGGAAAATAAAAATTTGGAGGAAAATGAGACTTGCATACAAAATATTTCTATAAAATTCGTTGAGACAAAGCTTAATCAAAACATCAATCCATCCTGCCTAGTTCCTAAACTATTATTGTAGCATATTTATGAGAATACTTTGTATGGTATATTGAACTGAATTCTATAGATTGAACTTATTATTTAGCTATTATAAAGACTGATTTAATATTTAATGCAAATATTTAATCCATATCTTTCCTGCCTAAGCAAAACTCTTAAATATGTGTCTAGTGGCTTTTCCTACTTGGCTTTTCCCTACTTGGCTTTTTCCTGTTATGATGTAACCACATTTTAGCTACTGGTATGACCAATAGCCACAGTTACTCATATTCCTAATGAATATCTTTCTATCTATTTATCCATCCATGTATGTAAACAAACATATACTTCCTAAAAAAGGTCTAACTCAAAAAGTTGTAATTTATGACATTTTACTTTTGATCTAATTTTATGTTTTCTAAAAAAATTGGCACTAAGATCGTGTACCACATGGTTTATTCCTAGATCAAACTCCTAATAATAATGGACAGTTTTGTCTGGTTAGACTGTTTTCCAGACTACAGTAACAGAAACACTAACCCAAACTGAATCACTCTGGCTTGAGCCAAGGGTTATTCCAAGGATTCACAATGACATCAAGTTCCATTTCTCTGTTTCCTATTACAGTCTTCCTCTGTATGCTAGTCTGACTAAAAATCTTTTCTTCTAATATAATGAAAATGAGCATTGTTTTTTTCCAAATATCATTCTCACTGTAAATCATCATTTCATCAACTGCTGTCCTTCACTCAGATTGGATGGTCTTGAAACACAAGCCTACTCCTAAATTAATCGCTTTCTACAGGATATTGCATAAGTGATTACTCTAGATAGTGTACTCCAACTCAGTGGGCAAGTGGCATTTCTCTTCAACCTCATTGACTCAGAAAGGGGAATCAGAGCTTGTTGAAAAATTAAGGAAAAACATACAGGGGCACAGGCAACAAAAATATGTACCATAATTATTTTCTTTTTCATTTTATTTGTAGCTGTATGAATAATAATGCTGTGGTTGGAGAGATACTGATGGGTTGCATTTCTTCACTGAATTCTTCTATTGCATCTTTTCATGTTTGTTATATTTAGAAGTTTCACAACAATGGAAGGACTTGACCATATACTGAACCGGAGGATATTTTTGAGACTTCATCCAGCAGAGTATGAGACTTCTTATTGTGTTCTTAAGTTGCACATGGGTGTAACTCCTTAAAAGGTTTTGCTGAGGTTTGGAAATTATTATCTACTTCAAACCCACACAGCAGACCATTTATATATCTTCAACCAGTTATTCTCTAACAAATTTATTTAAATTGTAAAAATCATTTTTCACCATTAACCAGTTCAAAGTCATTCCAAAATTTAATATGAATATTATCTCTTTTAGTTTCTTGAAGTATATTTTTTCAAGGCCAAATTTAACGAAAAAAAAAAACTTAATGCTGCATTGTAGTTTTCTTTCAAAATCATGAATGTTTATGTTACTAGTTACTTCTAGAACTTATTCTGGATCACGGTAAGATAAATGATGTGAATGTTAACTTTTATCAAACACTATGGGGCAGAAACTGTGTGGGATTAACCTAGATGGTTGATATTACAACGGGACAACATATATGCTGTGCCTGATACAGGTAATAAGAACTGGGCATAGAGATTTGTGACTGTGAAATCTATGTTGGAATCTGTTAGTTAGCTTTTCCACTTTGTTAAAAAATACCTGAGGAAAAGCAACTTAGAGGAGGAAAGATTTATTCTGGTCACAATCTCAAAGGTTTCACTTCATGTTGACTTGATTGTTATTTCTAGGCCTGTGATAAGGTACACAAATAAGATATACTGTGACAGTCACATAGAATGAAACAAAAGAAAATGTGTGAGTTAGAAGAGGATTTCTGTGAAACAACAAAACAACATGCCCTGTTATGCTTTTAGAAATTTTTAAAAATCAAGTTTGTAAGATAAATCTGATTTCTTGAACAGTCATGACTACTAATAAGTCTATGGTTGTTCATAAGATTGATACTAATATCTGATTGATATTATTCATGGAGTATTTGTGAAAAGAAACTTGAGAGCAGATATAAAATCCTGGAAATATGGTCTTGTTGACTCTCAGTTGTTATATTCAAACACTAAAACCAAATTATCTGACTTAACTAATAATTGGTAAATTGGAGCATGCTAAGTGAACTTGCATAAATGATTTTACTCACTTTTTGTTTTTTTTTATTATTCTAATCTTTAGAAAATCCTTGTACATATTTTAAATATCAAATAAACTCTAAAAGCAGCTATTGTCTACTTTTTTCAACACAAATATACAGCCATGCCTCACTAACATTTCTGTGAACAATGGGCAGAAATGACAATGGTCCCATAAAATTATAATGCAGCTCAAAATTTCCCATCACCTAGTGACATTACAGCTGTCACAACATCATAGCACAGCATATTACTCATGAATTTATGGTGATAGAAGTGTATACACACATATTATCCTTCCAGTCATATAAAACTGGCACATAATAATTACATGCCATAATAGTTGATAATAAATATATATGTGACAGTAGTTTATTTACTATACTATACTTTTTTATTTTAGAGTGTTATCTACTTATAAAAAAGTCTCCAACAAAACAACATGCCCTGTTATGCTGATAGCAAAAATCTCAGGCATCTCATGTGTACTACCTCTCTTGAGTTCACTTAGGCCACTTCAAGTGATTGTACAATACTATCTTCAGTTTGTAAGTTCACTCTGAAGTTTGCACAATGGAAAAAAGAATCATCTAAAGACATTTCTCAAAATATATCCATGCAGCTAAGTAATGCATTATTAATCATCATATGTATATGTAGTTCCTCTAGGGCATTTACCAAAGAATAGATTTACTTATTTCAAGGATATTTTAGGTAATACCCCCAAAGACAAATTGTAATCTTCAAAAATGTCAAAGTCAAGGGAGAGAAAAAGGGAACCTGAAGAGTTCTGCCAGATTGCAGATAAAATATGTGGCTCTGGATAGATTCCTTGACCAGTACATTTTTTTCTTCTTTTCCTTTAAAGGATGTTATTTGTATAAATGGTAAAATGAGAATACATTGTGCTTTTAAGTAAAAACACCTTGAGTATTTTGAAGTAAGTCAGCAACTTAATTCCAAATAGTAGTTTTTCTTCCTTTCCTCTCTTCTTTTTCCTTCTCCTTCCTCACTTGCACAAGATGTGAAGATGATTGCAAAATATTATAATAAAAGATTTAAATTAAAAGAATCCAAGTGAAGGGTATAAGAATTATTCTTATTGTTTTTCATATTTTCCTGTAACCTTAACCTAATCTCAGATTAATCAAAAGATTGATTAATATAAAATGCTTAGCGGAATTCATATTATTATTTCCTGTATTTTCTAGTTATTCATTTGTATTTTAATCCTGTTGGTTCTTCAAGGATATTTTGCCTTATTATTTCTTTTCTGTAGTCTTATTATTTGAAGCTATATCTAACCTTAAAATTCTATTGCTACTGTATTCTTTCTTTTTACTTGGAAATAATTTAAAACAGGTTTAAAAGTTGTAAGAATAGTACAGAAAAAATCTTTACCAAACTGTCTGAGAGCAAGTTGCAACCATTGTATGTAACCTATCGTGGGTTTCCTACAAGTGAGCATTGTTCTATACAATCACAATATAAAATAAAATATTCTCAATATAACACTGAAAAACGCTGCCATCTACTCCATAGACTATTGTCCAATATTTAAATAGCTTTAATCTGGATAATATTGTTTCTTCAAAACATTTCAAAATGCTACACTCTGCAAACTCTTTTCTGAAAACTATTAGCAATTTTCATTTAGATTCCTACTTTAAAAGAATGCTCTTTTGAACTTTTGCATATCTTATGTGTGCATTGGACAGCAGTATTTCATCTCTATAAGTTTGATATGTCCTAAATGAATATTAGTGTTCTGTGGAGGGAAGTAAAATGCAGACTACTCACTAAGGGAATTGGGAAGAAAAATCTGAGCGCCTATCTGATCAGTTTATCCCATTTTTTTCTATTTCGGGATTTATACACTCTAATCTGGAAAATAATTTGACATTCATGGTACCTAAGATAAACAAAATAATATAACATGTTAGTTGGTTTCTATGGTAGTAATTAATAACAAAAGGATCTGTCACATATTTTTTTTCTAATATTTTTTAAATGTCTTTCATTTTCTCTACCTAGCCTTCATTTTCCTTTTGCTTTTATTGCATTTGTTACTTTTTCTAAAGAAGTCAATTTGGGATTAAGAAGAGCACTGAAATTCATATAAAATGTAAAACATATGCTTTTGTGACTTTGTTTACAAATTCTAACCACAAGAATTAATTTCCTCTTTATGTTCATCAGTATCATATAATTTGTACAAAATGCTATGAATATAAAATTTTTATTTGGTATTTGCTATTTCCCTTTAAAAATTAATGAGTAGTTCTAAGGATAAAATTCAGAGTAAGGAAATTTGTATGTTATATGCCAAGGGAATGTTGATATCACTAAAGCAGAATTAGTGAAGAAAATGTTTATTTTAAAGTCTGTGGCAAGCTTGAGACATTGAAGAGATGTTGTAACACAGTCCTAAAAATAATGGAGCACACTTTAAAAGGGTGGGGGGGCAAATATCTGGTAGAAGAGTTGACATAGTTTCAACTACGTTTTTGAATGAGAAATGTATTCAAACATTTATTTTGTTCTCTTATTTAGGTCCTACTCTTTGACATAAGAATATTTTGGCCATTGTAAGTATTTATCTACTACTTCCAATATATTTTGATCTATATGTCATAATTTACATATAGCAAAAAGTCTAATTTATAGATAGAAAAAAGTCTAATTGGGCCAGTTTTCTATAACTGTATCCCAGTGGATCTAATTTTAGTTCTCCAAAAGGAGAACTATTGCCTATGTACAATATCAATCCATGGAGAAAGCATTTATGTTGGATTTAAAGCATCATTCACTCCAGGAATACTTAAGTCACTATTAATATTATGAAAATTATTATCCAAATGCTATTTTTAACAAAAAATCATGTCTGAAATGGATGATTAGAAAAGTTATTTTTCAAAATAATAAATTAAATAAGAATAAAATTTAAAAGTTATAATTTTTCCCAAAGTTTTTTTGAGACACATCTATATGAGTGATACCTACTACATTCCTGGGAAATGTAGATAAGAAAAACTACTACACTGCAGAGACATTCAGTCATCTTTATGAATACAGTGTCTTTTAGGGTTATAGTAATTTGTTCATTTCAAACATGTGCACTGAGTTTTACTATCCAGAAGTTGGTTTTTTTTTTCTAAATGTTCTTTTTAGACATGCATGACAGTACAATGTATTTTGACATATTATACGTATAGGAGTATAATTTATTCAAATTAGCATCCTCATCCTGTTCTTGTGGTTGTATGTGATGTGAAGTTACCCTGTCATGTACTCATATATAAGTATAGGAAAGTTAGGTCTGATTCATTCTATTCTCATTCCTATTGCCGTACCCGCTCCCTTCCCTTCATAAAATTTGTATAATTCAATGGAATTCTATTCTTCCCATCCCCACCCTCCCTTGATATGTGTTAGCATCCACATATCATAGAGAACATTTGGCCTTTGTTTTTTGGGGATTGGCTTATTTCACTTACCATGATAGTCTTCAGTTCCATCCATGTACAAGCAAATAGCATAATTTTGTTCTTCTTTATGGCTGAGTAAGGTTCAATTGGGTATATATACCACATTTCCTTTATCCATTCATATGTTGAAGAGCATCTAGGCTGACTCCATAGCTTATCTACTGTGAATTTAGCTGCTATAAACATTGATGTGGCTGCATCACTGCAATGTGCTGATTTTAAGTCATTTGGGTATATACTGAAGAGTGGGGTAATTGAGTCAAATGGTAGATCCATTCCATGTTTCCTGAGGAACCATATACTGCTTTGGGGAATTGTTGCACTAATGTTCAGTCCCATGAGCAATGTATGACAGTAACTTTTTACCCATCATTATGAACATTTATTGTTACTTGTATTCTTGATGATTGTCATTCTGACTAGCGTGAGATAAAAATCTTGGTATAGTTTTAATTTTCACTTCTCTAATTTCTAGAGATGTTGAACATATTTTTCATATATTTTTTACCATTCGTATTTCTTCTTCTGTGAAGTACCTGTTCAGTTCCTTTGCCCATTTATTGTTTGGATTATTTTTTTTTGATGTTAAGATTTTTGAGTACTTTCTATATCCTGAAGATTATTATTCTATTTGAGGTGCAGGTGGCAAAGATTTTTGTCCCATTCTGTAGGCTCTCTCTTCATGTTCTTGATTGTTTCCTTTGCTGTGAGGAAGCTTTTTAGTTTGATACCATTTCATTTAATGATTCTTGATTGTACTCTTTTGCTTTAGGAGTCTTGTTGAGGAATTCAGTTCCTAAGCTGACATGATGAAAGTGGTACGGGTCTCTCGTTTAATGCCTATGTCCTTAATCCACTTTGAGTTGAGTTTAGTGCAGGGTACTAGATAGGGTACTACATATGGATTTCCAGTTTTCCCAGCACCATTTGTTGAAGAAGGTATCTTTTCTCCAATGTATGTTCATGGTGTTTTTGTTGAGTATGATATAACTGTATTTATGTGGGTTTGTCTCTGTATCTTCTATTCTGTTCCATTGGTCTTCATGTCTGTTTAGTGCCAATGCCAAGATGCTTTTGTTACTATACCTCTGTAGTATCATTTAAGGTCTCATATATTGAGTCTCCTGCATCACTTTCCACACTAAGGATTGCTTTGCTGATTCTGGGCATGTTATTTTTCCAAATGAAATTCATAACTGTGTTTTCTGTTTCTATGAATAATGTCATTGAAATTTTAATAGGAATTACATTAAATCTGTATAATACTTTTGGTAATATGGGCATTTTGACAATATTAATTATGACTATTCAAGAACATGGGGGAGATCAGAAGTAATACAGGATATGATGATTATAAGGGAAAATAGAAGTAAAAAAAACTAAAGGAAGAATGAAAGAGAGAACAATAGAGATTTACTGTTAGTGGAGGAAAAGTAAGGGAGAGTCAGGGAAACTGATAAGTGAGACAAAAAAATGTATAACATAAATTTTTTTAAAAGAAAAATAAATAAAATATTAAAAGAACAAAATTGATATATACTAATCAAACAGCTTAGTCCTCAAAATATTGATCCATGAAAAATAACTGCCTTCAAAAATGCTAGAAATGAGAACAAATAAATAGATATGAATATGTCTAAGTATCCAATTAAATATAGAGTTCATTAAGAGGAAAAACGAGATGGAGGATAGAAAAGGGTCTGTATATTCAAGAGGTAAATAAGGTGCATGCAGAGGTGACATAATACGTGTTTATGAAGGGGAGAATATGAAAATATAAGTTAAAGAATTAAAGGAAGAATTATTAATAAGAAAAAAAGAGAAATGAAAACAAAGAGAAACAGAGTTGTGAAAGAGACAATGGAAAATTGATCGAAAATATACTGATCAAAAACCCTAACCCTCAAAAAAAGAGAAAGGAAAAATAGCTACGTTCAAGAAATATTGAAAGTGAAAAAGCAGAAACAAATATGTATGTATACAAATGTATAAATGTCCAACATGTATCAATCAGTGCACAGTCAAAAACAAAACAAAAAACAAAACCAATACAAAAACATAATAAGCAGAGTCGTCAATGAGAGTATATGTGCGCTGTCTGTGCCAAACTGTCGTTCAATTTCTTAGCTTCGCTTCTCAGTGGGATGGTGCGAGAAGCTGTGCAAGAGGCTTTCTTCTTCACTTTCTGGGTATATTTGCTGCTGGATTCTGTGAGATGTTCCTGCAAGTGAAGCTCTGAGGGGTCGGGATTTAGTCTGGGATTGTCCCAAGTGTTTTATCTTGTGGAGAGTTTTGGGGGTGTTAATGAATCATCACACTTCTGGGACTGTACCCCACTACACTCCCCAGGGACCCACTCATGGGAAGGGGGAGTCAGTCTTTCACTGGTTCTGTTGTTTGTTTGGGGATACTGACCTTTTTTGGCCTCTCAAGGACTCTTTCTGAGGGCTAAGCTTAGTCACTCCCCCATTCAGATCCTCCCTGCAGCTGTTCCTGCAGGCTGCTGGGTTGTGGGGGAACTTTTTCCAGCCTCTCTGATCTATATTTCCTCCAGGCAAAATGGTCTTTGTGTCAGAAATACTCCATGCCATAAAGTCTCCTGATTTGCTAGGCTCAGTTTAGATCTCAAGGTTGGCATCAGCTAGATTCATGTATTGGTTTTGAAAGGCCAAGTTTCGTCATCGGAGATTAAAATGCACACAGAGATAGCAGTGACAAAGATGAAGCACTTTACTGCAAGCTGGCTCTAGCTTATATAGAAAGTGAGAGTTATCTTAAACCAGGAAGCTCCTGGGGCCAATCATAGAAAAGGTCAGGTCATCACCTACGGTGCACACACGTCCACCCTGCATAAGATTCATGGGGGGCACGAACTGTCCATGAGCGCAGAAGACAGGAGGACCAATTAGAAAATTTTCAAAACAACTTGTTATCCTCCCACTGGCAACTTGTCCACCGCCATGTTGCATTAGGGGCTCCTTATCTGAAAGGCCCGGGGAGTTCTAGCTGCCCACTGGCAATTTGCCCACCGCCATATTTGAAAGGCCCGGGGAGCTCTCAGGGAGACTCCCAACAGGTTTAAACTCCAAATTTGTGGATTCGAGTTCCTGGTCTGATTTCACACTACTGACTTCCTGAGGTACTAAAATATCTCTAGTTTGAGCTCCTGGTACATACCAGGCTGACTGTGACTTTTGTGCACCAGTTTAATGAGACAAATAGCCTCTGAGTCTGCCCTAAGCAAACTGCCCCTCCAATTCTGGGATTCCCCATGCCATTAATTTCCCAGAACTTTTCAGTCTTTCCTGAATATGTTTGTTAAGTTTTCCCACTCCTGCCAGGAGCTCAACTCTAATTCTGTTCCTTAGCCTTGTCTGATGTACCCCAAGTCCCCCAATCTTAATATTGAGTATTAGTAGAGTTTTTTTTTTAACTCACCTCACAAAGGATTAGTTTTCATGCTGTTTAAGTCCCCAGTCACTAAGCTGTGAGAAAAGCCACTTCCCAGTAATCCACTATTTTGACTGTCCCTCCAGAAGTTCTCTATATATACTCTTTGAAGAATATAAAGGTAAGTATAAAAATAGAAGCAATCTGCTATTCTCTTATTTGGAATAAGAAAGTGTTTTGGCAGATGCAATAAAGTGAAGAATACTGAGATGAGAATATTATCCTTTATATGGATACATGCTCAGAACCAGTAACAAACAATCCTTATAGAAGAAAAGCAAAGGGATAATTGAGACAGAAACAAAGAAGACAGAGACTGAGATTGCAGAGATGTGGTCATAAGCTTTTTGTGCTACCAGAAGGTGGAAGAGCTAGGGAATGGGTTCTCCCCTCCGAACTCTGGAGTGCAGTCCTTCCAAAACCTTGATTTAGATCTACAGCCTCAGAATTGTGAAACAATAGGTCTCTGTTATTTTATGCTACCCAGTTTGTTGTAATTTGTTTTGACAGCAATAGGAGACTCCTATACTTTTTCATTTACTAGCTAGGAAATCATGGACACATATTCTTTTTCATTCACTTCATTTTCAAGGTGTGAATGATAAAAGCCCTACCTCACATGGTTATTATGGGGATTGAGTGAGTTAATATAATTAACTCTACAGAGATCATGTGTAATATGCATTCAGAAAATGTTAGCTCAGATTTAGCAGTGTGTGTTAGTAAGTTCAGGATGCTCTAATACAATATCATAGATTGGGTGGCTTAAGTAGCAGAAGTATATTTACCAGAGTTATAGAAGTCAGTCCAAGGTCAAAGTGTTAAACATGATCATTTTCTACTGAGGACTCTTGTCCTGGTCATGAGATGGCCACTTTCTTACTGTGCCACTACATGGTTAGAATAGAGCAAGCAAGCTTTGGTATCTCTTCACATAAGGACACTAATCCCATCATGAGGATCTCACTTTAATGATCTCATCTAAAGCCAATTTATTCTATAAAAGCACTGTCCCAAAATATAATTTCAGTGAGAGTTAGGGCTAGAATGCATGAATCTCATAGGGACACAAATGTTATGTTCATATCACAGTGGTTTTCAAATTTTCATTAGTCTGAATGATATCATACATGAAAGCCCAGTATAAGAAGTTATTTTAATTGAGCCTTGTCTGGTTGCGGTTGGCTGGGGGTTATAAATTTAAGCTGTTGAATTATGTTTCTTGGTTCTCAAGTTGTCCCCTATATGACTTTTACCGAACTTTACAGAATTCCTAGGACCTAGCAGAGTGAAGTTTGAAAACTATTGTTTGCTTACCAACAGACAAATACCTTAATAACTGTGATAATCAGTTGTAATACAGGCAACCATTAGTTTTCTTAGTAATATTTATGTGTGTTTAATATTTTTTGTCTTTACTAGAACTATAAATTTAAACAAAAGATCAAACAACAAAATAACTCAATATTCCAGTGAATTAGTCAATTTTTGGTAGTGCACAGCCTTAATTATCCATTTCAGAGGATATAAATGACCTTGGATTACTACAGGAGAACAGGGGCAAGCCTTGGAACACTGTGGAAGTTTCAGACCATGATGTTTCAGGGTAGACTATAATGCAGGCTAAGCAACCCATAGTCGACTCTTAACCACCAAGCATTTGCCAGGAAGCAGAGCTATTGCCAGTGATAGAGTCTGAAATGTGGTTTAGCCACACTAAGGAAATACCACATACATGAAAGGTCTTTGAAACTGAGAAATAAATGATAGATTGTCCTGGGGAGTTTTAAGAAAATTTCCCTTGAAGTGGTTCATGGGTTATAAGATACAAATACTTCTGCCTTGGTATAAGTGTCCTTGAACCTTTAAGTCTTCCACATGGTAAAAATGCCAAAGAAAATCAGGCATAGCTCCCAAAGCCCTAACATATTTAGGGAGGATAAAAAGAATGACTTTATATTGACATTAGACAAATATCTCTTTAACATTGTGAAATTATGTGCACTTAGACAAAGATTCAGGAGTAATTCTACCAAATAGTGGCAAGAGACATTTATTCATTTATACATTTATATACAAACTTCACAAAATCCCTTCCATTCTTCTGACATACTAGATGAACTGCTGAAGTTTTAACTACTAATCCAGGTACCCAGATAATCAGAGGAGCAACTAGAAAATCAAAAGAATTCTAAAAAATAAATATCATAATAAAATGGCATTTTA
>NW_026692176.1:0-14604 GCF_021218885.2 Marmota monax
ATATACTCCTAAAAATGATTTTTTTTTTAAATTTTCATTTGGTGGTTTATTTTAAGTTGTTATTTTGCAAACTCTCTGACATCATAGGTAGATATCACTAGCCATGTCAAACACTCTCCTAAATTCCAAGTGGAAAAAAAGCAGACACAATCTTCATGAAATGTATAATACAGTTTAAAAATGTTAGAGAGCAGCCACACTCACGTGTACATGTAATGACAATAGAATAACACTGTGAGGGGAAGCAAACTTTATAGAAAGTATACTTTCTCTCAATCTGAGGCCTCCAAAGTGCCTTACACTTATAATTTGGCTGCTTATGCAGGTTCTCCAACAGTGAAATAATTTGTGCTTTGTAACTGAGAATCCAGCCCTCTTGATGGTTTTATTTGGGATGTAATGTTTTGAGTCTTTGAAAACAGAATTTCTTAGTTTTACGTATGTAATTATAAATGCAAGAGACTTTTTTTCTATGATGGAATTTTAATTCTGTTTCTCCCCAATGCTCTCTCTGCCTTTATGAAGTAGTAATAAATGTGCTTATAGATTCTGGAAATATTTACATTTTAAAAACAACTAAAATGTCTTTATTGGTCTTCAATAAATAAAGTTAGTAATGTGTCATACAAAATTAGGACTTCCAAAACATAGAGTTATATATTTTCACCTCAATACAATGTAAGCAAAAGTTTCATTAAATAGCCCTTATGTTAAATATCTGTTCCTTAATTTTCTCTACTCAAACAAATTAATCCACAGAGATTATATGAATTACATACATCATCCAGATGTCAAATAATAGCTCTTCAAAATTTGGGGAGTTATTCAGAGTTTTTTTCTATGTACACTAAAATGATTTAAAATTTTCACCACATTGCATCTAAATCGTGCCCAAGTTATGTGTATAATATTGGGGAAATTAAGCTTAAAAATCATCTAAATTGTAGGAACAATAATTCAATAATGGTATCAAAATCGCACCAGCAGTAATCCTGGGTTTGTGCTGCTACGAATTTCTTTATGGCTATAAAATTTTAATTAAGTGGAACTCTGTATCTGTATTTCCATTAAAGTGATGTATTTGAAAAATGTATAATGCCCCAAATTTAAGAAAACATTTTCTTTTAAAACACTATGGAAATGAATTATCAATTATTGATAGGTGCTTTTAACATCTTACTGGTGCTTTATGTATTTTACTTTTAGTTGAACAATGCATGATGAAACTAAACACAACAGATCCTTCCATATCTCCTCAGGAGATCATTAGTTGTAAGGTCAGTTCCAGCTCAGGGATTATAGCTAATGGTAGTTCTTTAAACTATGATACAAACATTATTAAGAATAAACATTCTATTTTTCTCCCAGTACCTCTCCTTTCCCTTCACTTTTTCTTTTCCATGATCCCCTTCCTCTACTCTACTGGATTTCCTCCTCTTATTATTTTTTAATAATAAGTATAGGTAAAAGTGGGATTCATGATGGTATATTTGCACATGGATATTACATATTTTAGTAGGTTTTCTTTCCCAAAACTTTCCATATTCTCTTCTCACTCCCTCTCCATCCTCTTTATTTTGCTATATGTCTCCCTTCATTTTAATTCACTTTTTCCCCTTATCATTGTTTGGATATGAAGTGTCCCCAAAAGCTCATGTGTGAGACAATGCAAGAAGATTTAGAGAAAAAATGATTGGGTTATGAAAACCTTAACCCAATCAGTGAATTAATCACCTTATGGGATTAAGTGAGTGGCAACTGAAGGCAGGTAGAGTATGGCTACAGGAGGTGGGCCATTAGGGGCATGGCTTTGTGGTATACATTTGTATTTGGCAAGTGTAAATCTCTCTGCTGCCTGATGCCTTCTCCTGCCCTGAAGTTCTGCCTTACCTCTAGCCCTGAGGGATGGAACCTGCTGTCTATGGACCAAGATATCTGAAATCATGAGGGCCTAAATAAACTTTTTCTCCTCTACAATTGTGCCGGTTGTGTCTTTTAGTCACAGTAACGAAAAAGCTGACTAAAATACCCTTCCAGCTTCAACTTATGCATGAAAACATTTGACCCTTGACTTTCAGAATCTGGCTTATTTCACTTAATGTGATGTTCTCCAAACTCATCCGTATACCAGCAAATTTCATTTTTCTATTTTTCTTTAGGGCTGAATAAAATTCTATTGTGTACAAATAGCATATTTTATTTATTCAATCATTTACTGAGGGACACCTAAACTGGTTTCATAACTTGACAGTTTTTAATTGTACTTCTATAAACAATGGTATTCGTGTACCACTATAATATGCTGACTTTAGTTTTTTCAGACAAATATCAAGGAATGAAATAGCTGGGTCATATTGTAGGTTTATTCGTAGTATTTTGAGGAATATCTATTGCTTTTTGTATTGCTTGAGTTAATTTGCAGTCCTGCTGACAATGTATGAGTGTACCTTTCCCTCACATTTTACCAGTGTGTATTATTACTGGTATTTTTGATGATTGCTATTTCTAACTGGGATGAGACGAACTGTCAGAATAGGTTTGACTTACATTACCCATTGCTAAGGGTGTGGAACATTTTTTCATGTTTGCTAGCCATTTGTATTTCTTTCTTGAGAAGTGTCTGTTTAGTTCATTTGCCCATTTATTAAGTGCACTATTTATTTTTGGCATTAAATTTTCAAGTTATTTATATACTAATATCGAGAGATATTAATCTCATCAGAGTAATTAGCAAAGAATTTCTCCCCTTCTGTAGGCTGTATCTTCACTCTCTTAATTATTTTCTTTGATGTAGGAAGTTTGTTGTTGTTGTTTTAAATCTCATCTCACTATTGATTCTTTGTTTTACTTCTTAAGCTTTATTATCTTATTTTAAAAAGTTACTGCCTGTACCAACACCAATAATACTCTTCACAGAACTAGAAAAATCAGTTTTAAATTTCATATGGAAAAATGAAACAGAATAGCCAAAGTAATCCTAAGCAATAAGAGCAAATTTAGAAACATCCCAATACCCAATCTTAAATTATGCTACAGAGCTACAGTAACAAAACCAGCCTGGTTTGGGGATAAAAACAGACAAGACCAATAAACTAGAATACAAGACACAGAAACAAATACATATAGATACAGTCATCTAATCCTTGACATAGGTGCCAAAAACACATTCTGAAGTCTTTTTAACAAATAGTACTGGGAAATCTGGATATTCATGTGTACAAAAATGAAACTAGATCTCTATCTCTCACCCTGTACAAAAGCCAACTCAAAGACCTAGGAATTTGACAAAAGAACTCTGCATCTTCTCGATGAATAAACATTCTTAAGAATTATACATTTTTTGCTCAGTGAAATGTAGGTACAGGTTGTAAAGAAGCATGCGGACTTGGTACTGCATATTTCATACCAAAATTTGGTATCAAATGACCCTGTTTCCTGGTGCTCTCATTTTAAAGCATAAAAAAATCTTACTAGCACTGTCTTTCTCTCTCTCTCTCCTTTTCTCCCCTCCCTTTCTTCTCTTCTCGACATTTCCCTTTCCTTCTTCATATTTCAACCATAAACATCATATATATATATATATATATATATATATATATATATATATATATATAAACCATGACAAGTTGCTCTGACTTTTAAAAATAATTGTTATCTATTTATGAAAGGTTTTAGTTTTACTTGTGTTTTAAGGGTGTTATTTGATTTATTTTTTCTTCCTTAAGGGAAAACAATGCAATTGTTTGCTTACTGCCAAGGTGGACCATCCAAACATTTCTGTTCCAAATGGAACAAACTGTATATTCAAAAATTCAATTAAAACTCTCAAATAAAAGTTAATTATTTTTGTGCCATCCCTGTGCAAGGAGATATTATTTTGCTTAGAAGGCATATTTAAGTTTCTATGAATAATTCAGATATGTAATAATTCCTGTTGGAACTGGAAAGCTAACTTATTTGTTCATTGTTCATATATAATATTGTAAGTGTTCCAAAAGTATTAGAATTAGTTCTTTTCTTTCTAGTATTTGGGTTTGATATTTGGATTCTGTGTTTATTTTACTTCCTAAAAGGAAGTGTGCTCACTCTTGATTTACTATAAATTTTCTTTTTTAACATTATAACATGTAAGTTTATATTTTTAAAAATTGTATTTGATTGATAGTAAGCTTTTAAAATGTTTTTGCATAATAAATCATTTTTAAAGCATTTCAAAAACTAAGGAAAGGAAAATCTTTGATGAAACTGCCATCAAATACATTGTGAATCTTATGTTTAATGAAGAAAGAAGTCATAAAAAAAAGCCAAAGTGCATCAGAAGGAAAAAGTAAATATTTTTACCCCAAACCTAAAAGAATATTTATTATCCTAAGAAGCTTTAATTGCTTTTCCAAGGTCAGAAAAAAAAGATTAAAAGAATATTCACAAGATTTTTTATATATATATATATACTTTTAGTATTGTATTATCCTTATTTTTTTTATTTATTGTTCCCATGTAACTAATTTACTTTGAAAAAGAAACTATCTTAACAACCACAATGTTTTATTTTATCATATATTATTAAATTATACATTTATTAACTTATATGTTTCTTTATTTTTCTGTTAATTAAATGCAAATTACTTAAGATTAGTGTTTTTCTTATTCCATATAATTTCAGCACTTATGAGAGTGACAAGTACAAAACACATATTTAACAAATTAATTTTTAATGTAGATTTATTCAGGACCTTTTGGAAAAGTTATTAGCAAATGCTGAATAATCAATGACAAATCACAAAGACACATTCTCTATATATTGTATAAATACATCTTGATCCTAGTAAGTTGTAATTGACTTGGAAATTCACCCAAACTTGCATCAGATTTATGGCAACAAAATTTAAGATTTAATAATATTCTATTTCAATGTTCATTTCACAAGGCATAAAATTCTATAAATAGATTTATTCATGAGCTTATATTTTAAGAAATTAAAATATTTCATCGAATCTGAATTCAAAACTCCAACTTCACAATTAGCTAAAAACATCTTCATCTTAAAGACGTTCTCAGGAGAGGAGGGGCATACAATGTCTCTTGCTTGTTTAGACCTATGTTCCCACTCCCCACTGTACATTTGCAGTCAGAGCAAGAAAAAAGAAAGGCTGGGGGTGTGCACATGTACATATTCTTGTACTGGTGTGGTCTCCTGGTTAACATTAGCTGGCAACTCTGTGTTACTAAATGAAGTATCCAAATGCTAACTCTTTCATAGAGTAAAACTTCGGGTCCTTGGATGTCAAGGGTTTTCTCACTGTTGTCTTCTCTAAAATGGATATGGCTTCCTCCATCCAGTTCAGTTTTTCAATCACCCTTCCTTTTCTGTCTCTAGCAGAAAAGTAGAGTTGCCAATTCTAGGGTCTTCTTTGTTCAGCAGACAATTTTTTTTTATGTAGTTCCATCATGTTTTCACTTAGTTCATCGATATTCAATTATCTTTGACATACTAGATCATGGAAGAAAGATATCTGCCACCATTGTTCTGTTTCTTTTTGTTTTGTTTTGTTTTGTTTGTTTTTGCTGTGCCATTAGAGATACCTTCAGCCAATCTATAATTTTCAGAGTTATCCAGTTAGGAAGTAGCCTCCAGACTCTATGTTCTTGATTTGTATCTGGAATTCATAGAATATTAGTTCATATTTCCATAAAGACACTTCATGGCATTTTTATCTGATTTGTCAAGTTCAGCAAACCTCCAGATAGGGAAAAAGACTCTAGTGTTCCTTCTTGAAAGGAGGTCACCAGAGTTCCTTCTACAGTATACCATTTGATGTGATGAAAGTGGAGAATATGCTATTACCTCATGAAGAGATAATAAAAAAATACAAAGTATTCTTTAGGGCAAATAATTCTTTTCTAAATTTCTAGTCTTCTTTGATATAATTTGAATTTCAGTTGGAGTTTGAATGGAAGCTGTTTGTTCTTCTCTCTTATGTTCTGAATGTATGATTGCAGTACATGCAAAGTACTTATCCACTATTGTAGCTAGTTGCAGGAATTCAGATGATATTTTAGAGAACAGGATAAATTTTATCATTTAATACAAATATCAAACCACCATATGGCCCCTTTGAGAACTATCCCACTGAGTTGTACAGTATGGCAGCTCTATAACAACTGAGAATAAATAAGGGACTTGGCCATCTGAAGTTATATAACTGCTAGATTATGCATAAAGACATTTATTTAGACTTCAATATTTTCACTAATGTTCTGAGTAGAGCAGAAGGAAGGTTTATTCATATAAAATTCTGATATAGATGGAATGAATATTCCATAGGACACTTTTAGAATGTCTTTGTAATGATACAAGTTCTCAGACATATTGGAGTTTTGATATGGAGTTTAAAACGACAATATAAGATTAATAAGATGAATTAATCTGAAAATCAGAAACTGTAATCAACTCTAAAAAAGACAAAAGTACTAAATTTGATATTCTGGGATTTGGGGTAAGGGGGAATAGGAGGGAGGAAGGGGCCAGCACAGCTAGAAGTAGCACAATATAAGCATAAAATTCATTAAACAAATAAAAGCAAATAATAAGTTCCAGGAGTCACTCTATTAAAAAGGGGAAAGGCTTACAAGACTGTGCCAAAGTGAAGTCATTGTGACAACAGATAGTTTGAAATTCAGAGAAATTTGTTTTAGTAAAGTTAAATAAAACAGAGGGTAAAAAAAGATAATTAGTAGAAAGTTGAAGAGATGCTCATGAGTCAGAATGTGCCATACGAGACAGATGTACAGTTAGAAAGGTAAATCAGAGCCTTACACTTATATTTTATGGCATCAACGAAAGATAGCAATGGGCCATTTGCTTTCTGCTTGCTGTCTTGATGGCTCTGTATACATTGTCTGGCAGCAGCATCTAGAGGTTGGAGCTGGGCTGCGTGCCGAGCCCTGTCCTCCGAAGGCTGGACTGCAGCCTCGAGCGCCTCGGTGGCCTGTTCGCCGCTGCACCTTCGGGCAGAGCCTGCTCTGGGGTCGTTCTGCACCCCCCTGCCAGGGGACCCGTGCTCCGGAGGAGGGGGATGGAGAGCCGCGGTGGCAGCCGCTTGGGCCCCAGGGGCCGGCCACCGGGCTGAAGAGCTGCGGAGGCCAGGGCGGCTCTGCTACGGTCGCAGACGAGCGCAGCGCACGTGAGCGCGGCCCAGAGACGGAGGCGACGGCGGCAGGGTTTCATTTCTAGAAATCTGGACTGGAAACAGAAGCAGTAGTTTGTATAATCCCAAGAACTTGCTTATGCCAGGAAGCTGTAAGGGCAACATGAATATCATTGAGGAGATCTAACATGGTGGCAGGCGCAGAGAGATCAAGTCTCTGACATCTTCAACTGTGCAGGCATAGGGAGATGTAAACTGTCTAAATGCTGTTTGCTCAGGATCACTAGGCAATGCTCAGCTGACGTGGATCTGGGGTGTACAGGCTGGGCCCCTCAGAACACACACACAGAGCCTGAATCGGAGACAATTAAGCTCCGGTTCGCCTGCTTCCTGTGACTCAGCACTAACAATCCCGCTGAAATAATTGGTCGGCCCTTAGGAACTTACAGAGGTAAAAGCCAACAGAGCCTTCATAGGCAGTGGCCACAGGACTGAAACGGGGATTGGGAGAGACAGTCAGGACCCACCCGTTGCATTGGTCACCCGGCAAAGGGAACAAACGGTCACCATTTGCATGGGATACCACCATGGCACAGAAATGGCGTCACGGGCGGAGGAGATAACTGCATTGAAACCAGCGCGACAGGTGTGTAATCCCCTAGTCATCTCTCTCCACACAGCGGGGAAACCTTAAGGGCCACTCCCAGCTCTCCTGTGAACACAATAACCAGACTGAGGGAATCAGGAATGGCGTGGGACTCGCGGCGCGGAACTCCCAGCTACCGCTCCCACCAGTGCTGACAACTGAGGTCTCTTGCACCAGCTACCAGGGGCGTGGCTATAGGAGGGCAAGCAAATTCACTGGGGGATCTCAGCCCCAAGCTCTACAAACTTAGGGTCTGAGGGAGGCAAACAGGGAGAGTGAGCCCAGGTGTTCATGAAAACAGGGCTCCCAGGAGCAGCAGACCTGGCGTGTAGCCAGTATTGTGGTGAGCACCACAGGTGAGCACGGCCTGGCTTGAGGAAACACAAGACAAGGCCCTAGACACTCAGGATTGGAGAACCGCCCAGTCTAGGAGAAAGAGCTGCTGCACAGTGAATGGTTCCCACCTATTGACAGGAGAAGCTTGGCCCAGTGGGCACAGCTCCACCTACTGGAAGAGAAGTTAATAGAACTCTAGGACTGCATTTATTATTATTATTATTATCATTTTTTTCTTTTTCTTTTTTTTCTTCTTTTTCTTTCATTTTCAAATTTTTATTTGTTGTTGTTCTTTAACTTTTTTTCAATGTTTCTAATTTTTTTTAATTTTTTTATTTTATTATTATTATTTTTTAATTTTAATTTTCATTTTTTTATTATCATTATTATTTTTGTTAAATTTTTTTTTCGTCTTTTCTTTATTTCTTTATTATCTAATCTTTGTTATTTTTGTTTCTTTTGTCTTTTCATTTCTTTTCAATTATCTTATTCACCCTTCCTTGAATTCTACCTGCCTACTCTCATTCTCTTTAGTGACTTCTTCCCTTCCCTTCTAATATTTTTCCTCCCAAGCATCAAATAAATCTATAAGAGTAAACAGAAACTCAGCAGTCAAACAGAACAAGAAGTAACATGAGCAGCATAAAAAAAGCAAGGAAGAAAAGGAGTACAAACAACGAAGGACAGCCTAAATATTCAGGAGGACCTAGAGTCAGCAGAAAAATGGTCATATAAAGAACTCAAGGAATACCTTAGACAGATGGAATGGAACCTTAAAGAAGATTCGAGACAGCAAATCCAAACAGTGAAAGAACACTTTGAAAATGAATTACATAAACAGATAAAAGAAGAAGTTAAGCATCTTTATCAGGAGATAGAGATTATAAAAAAAAAAAAAAAACAATAATTCTGGAAATGAAGGAAACGATAAACCAAATTAAAAACTCAATTGAGAGTATCACCAACAGAATGGAGCAAGTAGAAGCCAGAACATCAGATAATGAAGACAAAATATATCATCTTGAAAAGAGCCTAGCCAACTCAGAAAGGATGGTTAAAAACCTCGAGAAAAACATGCAAGAGATATGGGATAACATAAAAAAACCAAACCTACGAGTCATCGGGATAGAAGGAGGTACAGAGATTCAAACTAAGGGAATGAGTAGCCTGCTGAATGAAATAATTACAGAAAACTTTCCAGAAATAAAAAAGGAAATGGATATACAAATTGTAGATGCATACAGGACACCGAGCATACAAAATCACAGTAGACCAACGCCAAGACACATTGTTATGAAGATATCCAATATACAGAACAAAGAGAAAATATTAAAAGCTACAAGAGAAAGGAGGCAGATTACATTCAGGGGTAAACCAATGAGGTTAACAACGGATTTTTCATCACACACGCTGAAAGTGAGAAGATCCTGGAACAAGGTATTTCAAACACTGAAAGACAATGGATGCCAACCAAGAATTCTGTATCCAGCAAAATTAAGCTTCAGGTACGACAATGAAATAAAAATCTTTCATGATAAACAAAAGCTAAAAGAATTTGCAGCCAGAAAACCAGCATTGCAAAGCATCTTGAGCAAAACACTACACGAGGAAGAAATTAAAAACAATAACCAAAACCATCAGTGGGAAGTGCCTCTATAAAGACAGAGGGTGGGGGGAAAGCTAACCATGGAGAAACAAACTAAATTAAAAAAAAAAAAGAAGATAAATAATCAATCATGGCTGGAAGTACAAACCATATATCAATAGTAACTCTAAACATTAATGGCTTAAACTCTCCAATAAAGCGACATAGGCTGGTAACATGGATTAAAAAAAACAAATCCAAAAATATGCTGCCTTCAGGAGACACATCTGATTGGAAAAGACATACACAGGCTGAAGGTGAAAGGTTGGGAAAATATTTACCACGCACATGGTCCTCGTAAGCAAGCAGGGGTGGCCATCCTCCTATCAAATAAAATCGACTTCAAGACTAAGTTAATCAAAAGGGATAAGGAAGGACATTATATACTGTTAAAAGGAACCATTCACCAACAAGACATAACAATTATCAATATTTATGCACCAAATAATGGTGCTGTGACGTTCATAAAACAAATTCTCCTCAAGTTCAAGAATCAAATAGACCACAACACAATAATTATGGGTGACTTCAACACACCTCTCTCACAATTGGACAGATCCTCCAAACAAAAGCTGAATAAAGAAACTATAGAACTCAATATCACAATCAACAACCTAGACTTAACTGACATATATAGAATATATCAACCATCATCAAGTGGATATACTTTTTTCTCAGCAGCACATGGTTCCTTCTCAAAAATAGACCATATATTATGCCATAGGGCAACCCTCAGTAAATATACAGGGGTGGAGATAATACCATGCATTTTATCTGATCATAATGGAATGAAACTGGAAATCAATGATAAAAGAAGGAAGGAAAAATCCTACATCACATGGAAAATGAACAATATGTTACTGAATAATCAATGGGTTACAGAAGACATAAAGGAGGAAATCAAAAAATTCTTAGAGATAAATGAAAATACAGACACAACATATCGGAATCTATGGGACACAATGAAAGCAGTCTAAGAGGGAAATTCATCGCTTGGAGGTCATTCCTCAAAAAAAGGAAAAACCAACAAATAAATGAGCTCACACTTCATCTCAAAGCCCTAGAAAAGGAAGAGCAAAACAACAGCAAATGTAGCAGAAGGCAAGAAATAATTAAAATCAAAGCGGAAATCAACGAAATTGAAACAAAAGAAACCATTGAAAAAATTAACAAAACTAAAAGTTGGTTCTTTGAAAAAATAAATAAGATCGACAGACCCTTAGCCATGCTAACGAAGAGAAGAAGAGAGAGAACTCAAATTACTAACATACGGGATGAAAAAGGCAATATCACAACAGACGCTACAGAAATACAGAAGACAATTAGAAATTATTTTGAAAACCTATATTCCAATAAAATAGAAGATAGTGAAGACATCGATAAATTCCTTAAGTCATATGATTTGCCCAGACTGAGTCAGGAGGATACTCACAACTTAAACAGACCAATAACAATAGATGAAATAGAAGAAGCAATCAAAAGACTTCCAACCAAGAAAAGCCCAGGACCGGATGGGTATACAGTGGAATTTTACAAAACCTTTAAGGAAGAATTAATACCAATACTTTTCAAGTTATTTCAGGAAATAGAAAAAGAAGGAGCTCTGCCAAATTCATTCTATGAGGCCAACATCACCCTGATTCCAAAACCAGACAAAGACACCTCAAAGAAAGAAAACTACAGACCAATATCTCTGATGAACCTAGATGCAAAAATCCTCAATAAAATTCTGGCGAATTGGATACAAAGGCACATCAAAAAAATTGTGCACCATGATCAAGTAGGATTCATCCCTGGGATGCAAGTATGGTTCAATATACAGAAATCAATAAATGTTATTCACCACATCAATAGACTTAAAAATAAGAACCATATGATCATCTCAATAGACGCAGAAAAAAGCATTCGACAAAGTACAGCATCCCTTTATGTTCAAAACATTAGAAAAACTAGGGATAACAGGAACTTACCTCGACATTGTAAAAGCTGTCTATGCTAAGCCTCAGGCTAGCATCATTCTGAATGGAGAAAAATTGAAGGCATTCCCTCTAATATCTGGAACAAGACAGGGATGCCCTCTATCACCACTTCTATTCAATATAGTTCTCGAAACACTGGCCAGAGCAATTAGACAGACGAAAGAAATTAAAGGCATAAAAATAGGAAAGGAAGAACTTAAATTATCACTATTTGCAGATGACATGATTCTATACCTAGAAGACCCAAAAGGGTCTACAAAAAAAATACTAGAACTAATAAATGAATTCAGCAAAGTGGCAGGATATAAAATCAACACGCATAAATCAAAGGCATTTCTGTATATCAGCGACAAAACTTCTGAAACGGAAATGAGGAAAAACACTCCATTCACAATATCCTCAAAAAAAAAAAATACTTGGGAATCAACCTAACAAAATAGGTGAAAGATTTATATAATGAAAACTACAAAACCCTAAAAAAAGAAGTAGAAGAAGATCTTAGAAGATGGAAAAATATACCTTGTTCATGGATAGGCAGAACTAACATCATCAAAATGGCGATATTACCAAAAGTTCTCTATAGGTTTAATGCAATGCCAATCAAAATCCCAACGGCATTTCTGTAGAAATGGATAAAGCAATCATGAAATTCATATGGAAAAATAAAAGACCCAGAATAGCAAAAGCAATTCTAAGCAGGAAGTGCGAATCAGGCGGTATAGCGATACCAGACTTCAAACTATATTACAGAGCAATAGTAACAAAAACAGCATGGTACTGGTACCAAAACAGGAGGGTGGACCAATGGTACAGAATAGAGGACACAGAGACTAATCCACAAAGCTACAACTATCTTATATTTGATAAAGGAGCTAAAAGCATGCAATGGATGGAGGATAGCATCTTCAACAAATGGTGCTGGGAAAACTGGAAATCCATATGCAACAAAATGAAACTGAATCCCCTCCTCTCGCCATGCACAAAAGTTAACTCAAAGTGGATCAAGGAGCTAGATATCAAATTAGAGACTCTGCGTCTGATAGAAGAAAAAGTTGGCGCCGATCTACATATTGTAGGGTCGGGCTCCAAATTCCTTAATAGGACACCAATAGCACAAAAGTTGATAACAAGAATCAACAAATGGGACTTACTTAAACTGAAAAGTTTTCTCTCAGCAAGAGAAACAATAAAAGAGGTAAATAGGGAGCCTACATCATGGGAACAAATTTTTACTCCTCACACTTCAGATAGAGCCCTAATATCCAGAGTATACAAAGAACTCAAAAAATTAAACAATAAGAAAACAAATAACCCAATCAACAAATGGGCCAAGGACCTGAACAGACACTTCTCAGAGGAGGACATACAATCAATCAACAAGTACATGAAAAAATGCTCACCATCTCTAGCAGTCAGAGAAATGCAAATCAAAACCACCCTAAGATACCATCTCACTCCAGTAAGATTGGCAGCCATTATGAAGTCAAACAACAACAAGTGCTGGAGAGGATGTGGGGAAAAGGGTACTCTTGTACATTGCTGGTGGGACTGCAAACTGGTGCGGCCAATCTGGAAAGCAGTATGGAGATTCCTGGGAAAGCTGGGAATGGAACCACCATTTGACCCAGCTATTGCCCTCTTGGACTATTCCCTGAAGACCTTAAAAGAGCGTACTACAGGGATACTGCTACATCGATGTTCATAGCAGCACAATTCACAATTGCTAGACTGTGGAACCAACCCAGATGCCCTTCAATAGATGAATGGATAAAAAAAATGTGGCATTTATACACCATGGAGTATTACGCAGCCCTAAAAAATGACAAAATCATAGAATTTGCAGGGAAATGGATGGCACTAGAGCAGATTATGCTTAGTGAAGCTAGCCAATCCCTAAAAAACAAATACCAAATGTCTTCTTTGATATAATGAGAGCAACTAAGAACAGAGCAGGGAGGAAGAGCAGGAAGAAAAGATTAACATTAAACAGATACATGAGGTGGGATGGAAAGGGAGAGAAAAGGGAAATTGCATGGTAATGGAGGGAGACCCTCATTGTTATACAAAATTACATATAAGAGGTTGTGAGGGGAATGGGAAAATAAACAAGGAGAGAAATGAATTACAGTGGACGGGGTAGAGAGAGAAGATGGGAGGGGAGGGAGGGGGGATGGTAGAGGATAGGAAAGGTAGCAGAATACAACAGTTACTAATAGAGCATTATGTAAAAATGTGGATGTGTAACCGATGTGATTCTGCAATCTGTGTTTGGGGTAAAATTGGGAGTTCATAACCAACTTGAATCTAATGTATGAAATATGATATGTCAAGAGCTTTATAATGTTTTAAACAACCAATAAAAAAATAAATTAAAAAAAAAGGAAAGAAAAGGTCTGAGGATGTAGTTAAGTGATAAAGAATTCCTGGGTTCAATTGCCAGTAACCACACACAAAAGAAAGAAAAAAAAAAATGAAACAACAAGCTTCAAGCTAGCAGAAAATAGTTGCAATTCATCTATCTGACAAAAGAATTATACCCAGAATATACATATAAAAGAAAAGAACGGTAATATATCTATAATATATATATATATATTAGCTTAATAGTGGTGATTATTTCACAATAGATATATGTACCAAAAATCAACTTATATACTTCAATATCCTAAATCTGTAGCAGGTTTCTGGAATTTTTACAATTTAGGAAGAATCCAAAATGGTATTCTTAGCTCACTGCCACTTTTCAGAGAATAAGATCCATGGGCAATGGGCAACAAAGGACAACCATATGACTGTCTTGTGAGGCTGAGCAAAGTTTTAGTGGGTAAAAAAAAAAAAGATAGCAATGGG
>NW_026692177.1:0-107821 GCF_021218885.2 Marmota monax
AAAATCAAATAAACCTCCAAAGATCTATATTTTAATAAAAAGAGAATTTTTATATTATTCTACAAATAGAGCTTTGATTAAAATATACAATGTAAATGGGAAAAATGTGGTGCTAATTTTCCAATTTTAGTTAAAGGTCTGGACATCAATACTTAATATCTAAATAATCATTGATTTTCTCTGCTCAAGATCAACAGCATTTAAAAGTTTCTATTTTAATTTATTTCTTATTTATATATTAATTGAATATTATATAAAAATAGCTTTTAAATCTCAATAAAGTTTATGTTTACATAACAGTTAGTTTAATTGACTAATTTCTGTTAGCCAATCAGTTTCAGTAGTGAAAAATAATTGGGCAGATCAATTAACTAATCAATGCTATTTCCAAGAGCTGGACAAAAATATTGTGTAAATTTTATTTCATTTGTAGAGTCACTTAAATAAGTAGACATTTTAGTGTTTTCTTACTACAATAGTTCTTTTCTTTTGACATAAGAAGACTTCTGTGTTCTGCTTTGGTTTTCATTAAAGGAACCATTTATTTTACTGCATATTTTAGATTTGATTCTCAAAATAGCTTACTGGAATAAAATTTGTAAACTCATGCCCGATAGTTGCCAATATTCCATGTTGGAAAATAAAATTAGCAGTTTTACTTCAAAAAAAAAAAAAGAAAAAGTTGCTTAACTCTCTAGGTTTGAATGCTCATATATGAATTCTGTGGGAATAAAAATTATTCTTTGTACCAGGGCTTCAGTGTTCATTTGATGGAGAGAGCTGATAGTTTTTAATTGTCATTACTTAATATCTAACAAATAGCCGCTTCTTTAGTATAATAATAATGCTGGTGAACTTATTCTTTTATAGGATAAATATGCTACAATTTTAGGTCTATAGAAATCATAAACTTAAAAATTCAGAGTTTCCTTTTATAATTTAACAAAGTTTCTCCTTCATTTTTCCTTTGAGTTTATTTACTTGTATTTAAATGTTTGTTACAACACCCCCTCTCCTCTCACTGTAGCAGTTATTAAGCTATTAATTTTCAGTTTAACCCTCCCTTCTCCTCACCGCTGACTGGAATTATTGAGAACCACATTTCTCAGTTACCAGCTGGGTTCCTGATAAGGAGGACAAGACTGAGATGGGGAATCTGAGACAGAGAAGGCATTTTATTCTTTCCATTTGCTGCCTGTTCCTGTTGGCGTTGCTCCTGCAGATGCTTTTCACTCTGGTTCCTGAAAGCACTGTTTGTTCCACCAACTAGAACTACCAGCCTCACTGAATTCCTGGAGAATACTATCAATAATTGGCTGGCACTCTCTGGAGGTCCTTCTTCTTTTTTTTTATAAATTTTTAAAATTATTTATTTATTTATTTTCTAATTAGATATATATGATAATATAATGCATTTTGATTCATCAGTACACAATTGCAGCACAACTTTTCATTTTTCTGGTTTTACACGATGCAGCGTCTCACCATATATTCAGTCATAATGTTGCTAGGTAATGATGTTCATCTCATTCCACCATATTTCCTGCCGGCATGCACCTTCCCTCTCCTCCCTCCCCTTTGCCCAATCACAGTTCCTTCGTTTTTCCCATAACCGCCCCCCCCCCCCAGCAATATGGACCTTCTTAATCATTCAAGGGCCCTCCTGTGAGCTTCTGAGGCTCCAGCACCAGCTCTGCAGTGTCTCCTCCTTAGAGATCTGAGACCCAGAGCTGCAGGTGGGGCCCCTCCTTTAAAAGTTATAGTCTGTAGTCCAATGTCAACCACTTTCCTTCATTTTTCTAGCCCTAATAGTGGTAACTGTGTTCCTCAGTTACCACCTCTGTGATATCTTACTGTTCTCCACTTGACTTTTCAGTTCTTTAATACTTGCAATCAACTTCTCATGTTAAAATTTTTCTCTGTTAAGACATCTGGTGCATATTTTCCTGGCTGGATCCTCATTGATATCCTCACTATTCATGATTGATCATAGTTACATGAGTATTTCAAGTATAAGGCAATACAAAGAATAAAATAAAAGGTAAATTTTAGTTTTGAAAGCAATCACTTAACATGTATATTATGTTTTATTTCACATTGACTCTATTATACCTAATTGAAAATCAAGCAATTTTAAAAATATCGATTTGAATTGATTTTAAAGAAAATCTAAACCTAGTTGTAATTTGGTAAAGCACCTGGAAATCATAGTGCTCTTTGGAAGTTTTCATACCCATAAGGAAAGACTATAAAATACTGGAATATTCAGATGCACTGGAAATACTTTTACCACCATTATTATAATGACATAATAATGGTTCAAAATGTATTATGTCCTGGGGGTTGGGTTATAGCTCAGTGGTAGAGCACTTGCCTAGCATGTGTGAGGCACTGCGTTCAATTCTCAGCACTGCATATAAACAAATAAAATAAAGGTCCACAAACAACTAAAAAATTATTTTTTTAAAAAAATGCATTATGTTCTAACATATGAGAAAGATAATTGTGTAACATGATTTGTCATTTCTAATTGCTTCCACTAATATTATTTAAGTACTCATTCATATATGCTATAATTTGCTGATACTTATTGATTAGTAAGTGGTAACAGATGTTAAAGAAATATTATTAAGAAAAAATATTAAAATTTTAAAAAGTATACATATTGTTCACTTTTAATGCTAGAGTAACTCAATCCAGTCCCTGAAATTGAGAACCATCTCTGAGACTCACTCTAACATCTCCATTTTAAAAGGACATGTCTTTCAAAGGACATATAGTCATTAAATTATAGTCAAAATCCCAATAGAACAAGGCTACTTTTTTTTTAAGGAAAACATTTGCTGTTAGGATACAATGTGATATATTGTTTATTTATTGTCATTTGAGATTATTAACAAAATTGCTCAATAAGATAGGATAAAAATTGGCATAAAATTAGCACATAGAAAGTTTAGTTCTCAGTTTACAATATAAATGCTACTAACTTTAAAGGAGATATGTATGGAGGTGCTTACCCACGGTAGGATTTATATACAAAATTCAAATTTACAATCACTAACTTTAACAAAATATAAATTGAACTTCTCATCTGTCTCACTAGAATCACTGCCACAGTCAAGGCAGGGCAGCAGGCATGTCTCTTTACATGTGAGAACCACAAAAGTCAACTAAGGTCCTGGATGCTTGGTCTCTGGTCCAGACTCAAATCACTCCCACGGTTAGTTTCTCCCTTTTCTTTATCATTGACCTTTCTGAAAGCACCTCTATCTTAGTGTATATTTACATGCCTTTCTAAATCCTATTGACTTTGGGGTCTTTAAGAGCAGGAATGATATTTTTCTCTTAGTGTCTCCTGTTCCTAGAAAATAGCATTGACAAAAGAAAATTATTAATAATTTTATTATGATATTTGAGTTAAATTATCTTCTGGATACCACGCTCCTTCAAAATAAGTTTTTCCCACTAAATTTTATTCATGAATTGTATCAGTCAACTTTCTGTTACTGCAATAAATATCTGTGGTAACCAGCTTATAAAAAATTATTTTGGCTCACAGTTTTGGACTTTTAAATTCATGATCTGCGGTCCCTGTTGATTTGGGTCTATGGTGGTGCATTATGGCAGGGATGTATGGCAGGACAAACTTGTTTATTTTATGAGAGAAAAACAAGAATGTGGAGAGAGACAGGAATACCAAAATCCTATCTAAGGGAAGCTACCAGTGACCTAAAAACTCTTGCTGGACTCCATCTTTAAGTTTCTATAACCCTGCAGTAGCACCAAGCTTAGAACCAAGATTTTAATTCATAAACCTTTGAAGAATATTTAATATCAAAATTAGAGCATGAGCCATGGCAGACTGTAATTTGCATATGTCCTCATGACCAATATAACCTCCTTTCTTAATAAGAAAAGCTTTTGTGCACAGGAGGAGGAGGAAGTGGAAGAAGGAGGAGGAGGAGGAGGAGGAGGAGGAGGAAGAAAAAAAACAGTCAATCCTAATCTTCTATTTTTTCCTCAAATTTAGACAGCTGTCTATATCTCAGGCTGTGTTTGCTTTCCTCACAAAAATAAATAAATAAAAATTTAAAAAGAAAGAAAAAATATGAAAGATTGAGGATTGTCTTTACTATGGAAAATTTCAAAACATTTTATCCATGGCTGTAGACTGAAAGAAAATTTTACTCAGTTAAAGCAATGCAAGCCTTCACATACCAGGATGAAGACAGACAAAATCACTGAAACTATCTGCTTACAAGGCAAATGAGACTAGAAACTGAGCAGGGACTGGCAGTCAGTGGTAGACCGGCTCTCCTTCTCTCTCCTAATTTGCTGGTGCTTCGATCCCTACTTCTATAAGCAGAAATTCAAGGATGCTTATTTCCAGCATGGGAGATAGTGAGTAAGGAAATCCAGTACCACCATGCTCAAGTATGAGGCTCAGAGCACCCTCTTAGTGAAGACCTCCTCTTCCTTAAGCCAATTTCTCTCCACTTCATCTTTGTACCAGGAGCATATCTTATAAGACAATGCAATGCCAACACTGTTTGTTACTTAAAATATATTTTCAATGATTCATTATCCAGTATACCAAAGCATATTCCTATGAACTCTATAATCATGAAGTTTTTATTGGTCATGATTAATGTATTTTATTGTTATTAAAATATAGTCTTTTCTTGAATCAACAGAAATGTATGAAAAATATAATTCATTTATCTTTATAAACCACCAACATGCTTACAATAGATTTTTTTTTTATTATTCTAAGCACACTGAATCATTTAATAAAGTTGGTACTGGATATGAGTTTGTTGTCTAGATATTCACTTAGCAAAATACCATGCTTCACACTGAGAAGTCAGACCAATTTATGAGTCTGAAATTGTGTCTGAGCTTTACATTTTGAATGACTTCACAGAGACTTAGGCATCTATAACTGTATGCATAAAGTAATTCTGCTGTGGACTCCTGGAAACATAAATTATATCTTATTTTTTTGATGAAAGATATATCTACCACTTTAATGAACTGCACTCAGAATGACCCATAAACAGGAATACTTCCCATTATTAAAAAAGTACTTCAAACAGGATATAGCATATTGACATACTTTAGACTGGAGGAAAGAACCTAATATCCCCTAAAAGAAGGTAAAGAAAGAGTGAATATTTTCAGTTAGGATGAGTGCATGTGTGTGTATAGGGGCAACTGCAGGTTCATAATTTTAAAAACATGATAATGCTTCCTATCACTCAATCAATTTTTTATCCTTACAACATAAGAAGACCTAGTGAATAAATTATGAGTGTTTAATTTTCTTTTCTTTGGTGATTTAATGGGCAAAGGAGTGGCAATTCTGTGATCAGTTCTGGTCTTCTCTGCTTGTTCCCCCATTCAAATGGCATTTTGCTCAAATGTTTGACAAAGTTTTGTGTACATGTTTGCTATATTAGATGATAATTCATCACACAGCAAGTTTTTCATTTTAAATGTTACATAGGCTAAATTAAATCAAGATGTTTCATACCAGCAAGCATAATGTAGCATTTGACAGATTTCCAAATTCAGGTGCTTATAAAAACAAATCTTAGAAGCAACATTAATTTTAAATCCTACTGAGCTTCATATGGCAATTGAAAATTATGGAAATACTTTAAACTTTATAGCCTTACAAAATGGAAAATGATCAGGGTTCTGGGCGTGGGTTCCTTAGAAGGATTTTCCAAACAGTTCTGTGTTGGAAAAATAGAATCCATGTGCTCTTATTTACCTGAATATGTTCCAAACAAAATTTAAATGTTTGTATAAGAGTGTTTGAATTGTAGTGATTTAATGTCTAGCCAACACAAAGAACATTTGTAATAACTGTTCTTGATATCCAATTTACACTAAATCATTAAAAGTAAAATATAAAAGTGAATTATACTCATCACTTCATAATATAAAAAATATGAGAAAACTTTGATGTATCTAGAAGATATCAATACTTAAAATCAAAAATTTAATTTGGGAAATGGATAAAATACCTTCTTGTTTTTTTATTTAATTAAAAGGGGAATGGAGATATAAGGAAAGTTATAAAGAAGACCTCGTTAGTTCCTGAGCCTCGGCTAAATCAATTTTATATTGCTGCAAAGTTCTTTTCTGTGTCAAAGTTATATTCTAGTAGGGAGGAAAAAGACAATATATAAGCCACAAATAAGTAAAAAAAAATGTAAGAAGAGAAAAGAAGCACTTTTTTGAGATAGAGTATCACCAGATGAGAGTGTTGGGAACTGTGTTAGAAAGAGCAATCAGTAAACATCCCTTGTGGGAAGCCACTCCTGAGTTATTTAGCATCTTCACTGGGCCTTGAGCCATGGAGATTTTAGTCTGGCATTGCACACTATTTTGTGGCCCCTCCCACTTAATGGATTATGCAATTCACTGGACTTCAATCTGCACCTGGCTAGAAATGCTGCTCTTATAGCTCTGGAATTGGGCGTGACCCATTGGACCTGGACAGCCACCTCCTACCTTATTTGATAGAAGAACATTCTATGGAAAACTTTTGAAGTTTCCCCCATATATAATAAAGCAAATGTGAGCTCTCTCTCTCTCTTTCTTCCAATGTGGAAGCTCAACTGCTAAGGTGGTAGAGCTTTCCTGCCCCACTTTTCAAAATTATTCCATGCCATGTGGTCTTTTCGTGGCCTTCTTTTTCTTAGCCTTATTTCACAGCCAGTTCACTCCACACAGAGGAACTCTGTCTCAACACCTGTGCAGGACGCAGGTGGGAATCCCTGAAGCATACATTTCTGCTGAGAAGTAAAAAAGGCGTGGCCACCCAGTCTAAACTTGAGGAACTTGACCAGAGCTGTAATTGAAGGTGAAAATCTCCAATAATGCTTTCACTACTCAACTGGCTCAGTCAGAAGTCACTCTTTACTATGATGATGATATTGACATACTGTGAAATTGTCTTATTCTTAGGAGGTACAATGTGTTTAGCATGAAATATTATAAAGATCACAGTTCACATTCAAGTGGTTCAGCTAACTGAGATTACATACAATTATGTAGAAAAATAGAAAAAAGAATAAAAAGTAAATCTTATAAAATGTTAACCACAGATTGTTTTAGTTGAAAGGTATACACATGAGTGTTACATTGCTCATTCAATCTTTTCATTTATTTGTAATTCTTCTAAATAAAAAGGGGAAAAGGAACTTATTTTTTTAAAAAAAGAATTGTATCATTCACAGGCAAATTGACAATAATTATATCAAATTTACAAACTCTAATTATTTGAGAATGTTTTGTTTGAACATAACTAATGCAGACAAATGTATGTATAACAACAGAACACAGTTTTCTATGTCAGATAAAAGTATAGCAAATGTTAAAAATAGAAAAGACAAATGAGGATTATGAGTCTTCATAATATTTGAGGCCAACTCTATTTCAACCCTTTGTTTCAATCCTTCTTTGGCTACCTTTTCCATATGTCATACTCTACAATTACACATCTCCACTCTTTTCTTTCCAACCTCCCTAGTACTTCAATTGTATAATTCTGAAATATTACATTACCGACTTCTCTATTCCTCATCTTATTTTCTATGGCTTTGTTGTCTGTTTTGCCAACTTATATCTAGATTGCCTTCCCTTTCTTCTTCTTAGCATAGCATACATAAGCCTATAAAATCTGGTTGTCCTTTGACAAACTTGTTTCTTATCGACAGTTTTCATTTCATTTTCTACTCCAACCACTCTGAGTCACTGTACAGTTCCTCCAAATACAGAATGTTTCAGACTTCCGTAACGTCCATAACTGAAATTTACTTCATACACTCTCTTCTGCAAATCTGGATACTACCTGTACTCAACCCAATATTTCCTTCATGAAGTGCTGCATACTCTGTGACAAAACTGATAGGAATTACCCAAATGGAAATGCTAGTAAGAAAATTTAAGCAGAAAATGACCAAAATCTTCATTTGTTTTGTTTTGTGCTATGGTTGGGTTATGATATGTCTCCCCCAAACCTATGATAGACCATGCAGTAATGTTCAGTGGTGAGATGATTGAATTAAGAGAACTGTAACTCATCAGTGGATTAATCCATTTGATGGATTAATAATTTGAAAGGACTATTGTATTGGGTGGTAACTGTAGGCAGGTGGGGCATGGCTGAAGGAAGTGGGTCCCTGGGGACATGCTCTTGGGGATTATTTTTTGTTCTTGACTCCTCACTCACTCTCTCTGCGTCCTGGCAGCCATGAGCTGAGGAACTTTCCTCTCTTATACCCTTCTGCCATGATGTTCTTCTTGACTTGGGCCCAGAGCAATGCAGTCGGCCAATCATGGACTTAGACCTCTGAAATCATGAGCCAAAATCAACTGTTCCTCAATTAAGTTACTCTTGTTAGGTGTTTTAGTCTCAGCAACAAAAAAATGACTAACACACCATTATAGTAAGATGATTCTAATAACCAATGAATGAGAAGATAAATAAAGAGACAAAGACACTCTCCTTGTATTGACCAAGATCAACAAATGAAAATTTGAAGATTTTGAACAAACATAGTGGTAGAAGCTGTGGAGAACGCTAATTTATTTATGGGAAATTTAGAAAATAAAATGGGAAGAATGCCATGAATGGGTGTGAAAGGTTAAAAATATCAGAAAAACTGAGATGTTTCTTTAGTTTTGCTATGTACTGTAAATCATCTATCCAGTGAGAAAGGTAGTTTAAGAAGGAGGTGTGGGAGTAAGATGGTTTGATTTGGAATATATTAAATCTTTAATAGCAGTGGACATTAAAATGCTATCTTAAAAGTTCAAGTGATGGTTGGGTTTGAAATAAATAGTTTTGAATCCTCAGTGTATGAGTGGTTACTAACTGTTTTTGTGGATGACTTCACCAAGCAAGAGTACTAAATGGATCAAAGAAGGGTCCCTGGAAAATTTCAACAGATAAGGAATGGATGTGGGAAAGTGATGCTAAGAGTGTCCATAGAGATAGGAACAATACATTGACAGAGAAGGCTGACCTTTAGTTCAAGGGAAAAGACAAATTTAAAGGGTTATGAACCATACTTTCAAATGTCTCAATGAAACCTCTATTCATAAAGCAAGCTTGCCAAAACTCTAATTACATAATGTTTTTATTCATTTGAAAGTTACGGGTCTACAGACAGACTCTAATTTATACAAATACTTGGGTAAGTCAGTTTATTTTATTCCTTTCCATTTTTGTTGATAATAAGGCCATGCTTTTATCTGGACTTGGTCATTAAGTTATCTAATGCTCAGATTGATACCTGAATATTTGTTCATCAAATGGTCAATGGTGGGTTTCATTTATTTGTTTGCCTTTGTTTTCCTATGCTAAAGTATTAATTTTTAACTTTGACCCATTTTTTGAATTTTCTTAATATAACTAGCGTATAAGAAGAATAAGAAATTTGAGAAAAATAAGTGTTTTACAAAAATTGGAACGACGGTTCATATCTCAATCATTGAATACAATGAGTTTTGATAGAGGTATGCACAAGTGTAACTGATACCCCAATCAAAACACTGAACATTAACAAGCTGCCAGCAAGTATTCTCAAGTCCTCATTACAATCACTACCATCATAGATTAGTTTTGTTCCCATATTTGGATTTAGAGAAATGAAATCACTCTGAGCCCTTTTGTGTCTGGTTTCATTGGCTCCTAAAATGTATCAAGATCCTTCTCTATTGTTGAGTGTTCAACAGTTCATTACTTTTTAAAACATATGAATATACTAAACTGTATGACTTTTCTATAATTTGTTTATTCTTTTTGTTGTTGAGGAACATTTGAATTACTATATGGGACTATTATGAACAAAATTTTAAAATTCCTGTACAAGTTTTTGTGTGGATAAGTTTTTATTCCTTTGGGGCATATCCTAAGAAAGAAAGAATTAAGTTGCTGGGGAATATGTTAGTTGTATACTCAATTTAGTAAGAACTTGCAGGAAGTGCCCTAAAGTGCCTGGGAAGGTCACTTTCCCACCAATAACATAGGAAAGTTACTGGAGTTCTGACCAACATAGTGTTAGAATTTTTAATTTGTCATTCCACTGGATGTGAAGTCCTCTTACACTGTGCTTTAAAAATCCCTCTGATGGATAATAATGCTGAAAATCTATTTTTGTGCTTATTGCCCATTTATGTCATGTTTTTTGTGATGTGTATATTCAAGTCTGCTGATCATCTGGGGAGTGTTTAACTTTTCCTATTCATTTGAGGGAGTTTTTTTTTTATGTATTCTGTATGTAAGTTTGTTGTCTAACATATGTAATTGAATATTTCCTTTCAGTTGTTTATATATTTTCTTAATGATATCTTTTCATGATTAGAAAAATCAATTTTAGTAAAATATATCATTTTGCTTTTAAAATTTGTACTTTTTGTGTCCTGTCCTAGAATACATTTCTTAACTAAAATGATTAAGATATATTCTTGGGTCTCTGCTAGTTTTGTGGTTCTGGGTTTTCTGTAAAGATCAACAATCCATCTCAAAATAATTTGTTAGAATAGGCTGCAACAGTCACTTTTCCCATATTAATATCCAGTTGTTCAGCAGTATTTACTGAAAATACTCTTTCTCCATTGAATTTTTCATCAAAACAACTGGTGTGTGTGTGTGTGTGTGTGTGTGTATTTAGGAACTCTTTATTCTGTTACACTGATGTGTCCCTTACCTATATGTCAGCATTGCACTATCTCAGTTATACCTTCATAGAAAAACTAAAATCCAGGGAGTACAATTTGTAATTATATAATTTATCAACTAAAAAATACATAAAAATAACTCAATTTGTTTTTGGGATTGTGACTTTATAGATTATTTTCACATGAATATAAATTTAGAATTATTTTATCTATGTGGAAACCTCCTGGAATTTTGATAGAGATTATGACTGTATCTGTGTCACAATTTTGAAATAATCAAAAATAGCAGTCTTCCAGTCCAGAAATATGGCTAGTCTTTGCCTTTATTTAGGACTTATATTTTTCTGTTTCATTTTCATTTGCAATATTTTGTTAGCAGAGAGCTTACTCATCCTTCAGTAGAGTCATTCCTATTCATCAGATATTTCTTCACATTACTATTAAAACATTTTAAAATAATGTTCTAATTAGCTATATCTATTGCTAATAGATATAGTAAAATAATTGCTCCATATGTTGACCTTGCATCCTGTGACCATGCTAAATTCATTTATTATTTGTAGTAATTTATAAATCCTGCACATTTTCTATGTATAAATCATGACATCTTTGATCCTTGGGAGTTTCTATTCTCACTAACCAAAGAATAGTTAACTATTATTTCCTAATTCTTACTTGATTGCAAGTAGAACAAATACCCTTGCATTATTTTATACCCTATAGGAAAATATAATGATTAATTAAGATGTTGCTTAAAGACTTTTTCCTATTTGTTCTTTTTTAGAATGAGGGGATTTGTTTCTGTTTTAAGTTTGTTAAAATATAGTTTATATGATAAAGTGATTTTTATAATGGTTGAGGTTACAAATGGTTTTTCATTGTAATTCTCTTAATGAGGTTGATCATATTAACTTTTACATTTTTGTCCATGAGGCAGATTAGGCTATGATTTTCTTTTCTTCAATGGTAGTGTTCCTTTTTCTATAATTTTGCTTTCCATGATTCCAATTATTCTGCAATCAATCATGTCCAAAAATATTAAATGGTAAATGCCAGAAATAAACCATTTATAAGTTTTAAAAAATTTATATTACAGTATATTGTTGTAATAATTATTATATTTTGTTATGAGTTATTGTTGTTAATATCTTATTGTGCCTGATTTACAAATTAAACCTCACATTAGGAATGTATCTATAGGAAAAACACAAGATATATAAGTTCAGTACTATCTGCAATTTTAGGCATTTGAAAAATGTCTTAGAAAATATTCCACATGGATAATGGGTCTACTGTACTACATTTTTTTTCAAGTTCCATTATTAGGGCTATATTGGGTTCATAACATAAGCTAAAATATAAGTACACTTATTTTTGAATTCAATAAACAGGTAATACTGTTAGTCAAAAATCAACCTTTGGGAAAAGCATCTTTTTGAAAATTTCTGTAATTGTAATAACACAATTCAGAACTAGTCAATGAAATAGTGTAAATTATGTCCAATATCCATGATTAAAGTTAAATGTTCCCATATTAACACACCTGCAACTCATAGGCTGTATCTTCACATTTTTTCTCTTTGAATATTTGGGTGGCTGGCTACCTTCAAGACAATAATTTTATTAGGCAAAACAGACTATTCATCATTTTTAAACTCCCTTAGAATTGCAGATCTGTCAATGCTTAAGGGAGGCAGACACTTGTGGAGCACATGCTGCTAAGTTGGTACACATGGACCGTATGAGCAACCAATGTAACCCTCCAGAGTTAATTTGAAATGAGACCTCCCAAATCTTGCTACTCAAGAGATGAGAGGAAAATGACAGCTCTCTTCAACAGGAGTAAGTTCACTTCAAAGAGTTTTTGAAAGGTTTATCTAAAATGTGGACTTTTAAAAATTCGCGTATGCATTAGAGATACTACAGCATAAGAGAAAACATTAAAATTTCTCTTTGACCCAGAATCTGTCTAATACTAGGAGTTAATTACTTAAAATAATAATGAAAGCACATTTGCGGACTTTAAACAGGAAAATGTATTCAGGAGCATGGTCTTCTCTGTTTTATTTCTTTTTAAAATGAAGTGTATTAGCAATGACAGATGAAGCAGGGCCTGCAGGAGATGTGCCAGAGGTGTGGTGACAGCCTGGTATTCACAATGGATGTATTGGTGTGCCTCAGGCATCTGTTTTATATACTGCACATTTGAAAGCTAGTAATAGAGCACTCTTCCTTACATTTTACTGGATATTGTAAGAAGAATATATTCCACCAGAAATTTGAAGTGGAACAGCCGTTTATTTAAATTGAATGCCAGAATTCCAAGTAAGGAAAATCTTCAGCGAGGGTTGATTCACTTCTATTAGCAGGAACAAATGTGTTACAGTTCTCCTTTCCTGGTTTCCTATCACCATGGACATGGTTGATTTCCTGGAATTGTATATACCCAATTATGCTTCTGCTAATAGAACTCAGCTCTTTTTCACAAAGTAGGACTCTCAGGTTCCATCTGGATTAGTTATACTTTGTCATTTAAGCTACAATAAAGCAGAAGTAAGTATGAGGAGTCACTTACAATTGGGAAGGTAAGCTTAAACATTTCCTCACTAATAATCTGCTATTATCTCATCACATTTGTTAAACTGACTATAATCTTAAATTACAGTATGGAAGGAAGAATTACTCAAGAATTAACTAGAACAGGAGAGGCCTCAGAAAAAGACTAAATGGGATTAGCAGAGTAAATAACTGGTGATACAATAGAAAGACATGATGAGGAAAGTCTACAGGGACATAACTCAGAGAAAACAAATGCTATTATATCTTTTCTCTTCTCTAGGAAACCACATACAACATGTGTGATAGATGTTTAAACATGTAATAAGACACAAACACAACAGAGGATATGTTCCACCTAGGGCTTAGGGGTATCTTTTACCTGAGGCTGACAATGCAAATATTTTGAAATAGATATCAAGAAGCTACAATATCCCAAGGCCCATTGAAGAAAATGTCACGCATAAACAAGTTGGCAGTAAGTATGAAAATGCTGATTTGATGTCCATTATTTAGGAATTCCAAATATTAATTGAATACCTTTTTACATGAAAAAGAATCTTTCTATATTTCAAATATTCTTAAAATTTTTATACAAGAATATCAGAAAGTATAGGTGATTTTTGGAAAAATAATTGTCATAAGATTACATTTACCACATATAAAAATATATAATATACATATGAATGTTTTATATAATTATTTTCAATCCAGTGTTATGGATTAAACCCAGGGCCTTGCACATGCTAGGTAAGTGAACTGCCACTGAGTACACCCCAGCCCTACCAGGAATATTTTACTGTGGGCTTAAAAAGACATACATATTTTAATTCCAAAAAAAGAAATTATGATTATTTGCTATTGTTAAGTATGTATCCAACTCTACTCATTATGTAATCTGAAAAATCTTATTTATGCTAGAATATGATATTCAAAGACAATAGATCAATCCCAAGATTAGGTAGCCCTAAAGTGTATATAGGGTGGTACCCACAAATGTGAATCAAGGAGTTTCACAAAGCCTAGGCTGGTTTACTCCTTCAAACAGATACAACATCATTTAGATCAAGACATCCACTGATTTTAAGAGACAATACATTTCATGTTTTATTTTCAGATTTGTAAACACTAATGTAGCCTTTTTTAAAAAGGAAAAAATTAAAAATGAAATAGTAAAAACCCGAATATAAACCACGTCACATTTTATAAAGTTAACAATGAAGATCTTATCACTCATTGAAATGCACTTTTAGCCTACTGCAGACCAGTAAGATCTTATACAACCACTTCTGAAAGCATAATTGCATTTATATTCAGTCTTACATGTAATCACTGCCTTAAGGTTATAAATAATATGGAGGTATCATTTTCTTTGTTTTCTTAATAAGGATATTAAATTAAACTTAGTCTATTCCAATATCTTACCTGATCTCTTTGGGCTTATAAACCATGATAAATTATTTGAAAAACTCGTGCTTCAGAAACTTACTAAACTCATCACTTTGTTTTCCTGAAAATTATGCTTCAAACAGTTGCTTATTATGAGACTATTCTGATCTATGTCTATATTAAAATAATGCCATTTTTCATCCCCATGAAGATAAAGATTGTTAAAATACTTGAAACCCATCTCCCTATGCCTTATTTCTCCCCATATGTGGTGTGCAGCCCCATCTCTTTGTGGCTCTCTACAGCTACATCCTCCCACACTGACTCAGGTATTGACCATACTAGTGTTGGGGGGCAATGATACCGTAAGAAATGTAAGGCTGTCTAGGGCTTCAACAAACACTTGCTCATTAGTTTTTTGAAGAATTTGGATTGCTTGAATTTTGTATTTACATCATAACATGAGACCATAGTGAGGTTAATCTGCTTAAGAGAGGTTCACTGAGCAGAAAGGAGCTACCTCTCTGAATGGTCATAGTCATCAAAAAAAAACATAGATAACTCCATTCTTTTTCAGTCAATAAACAACGAAATCACAGACATGTAACGAATTCAGATGAGAACAAAAGAAATCTCTAGCTAAACCATCTATTTACCTATCTATTTACTCTGCCAAAATGTGGCAAGATAAATAAACACTCATTGTTTCTAGCCACTGAGATTTGGGATGGTTTGTCACACAGTAATGTTGTAGTAATAGATAACTGACACACCAACAAAAGAAAATGAGTTCTCTGATTAATGAGGATTGCCATTAGTCAAGTTGGTGGATTGATGGAAACCTTATCTTGATAGGTGTGTGTGTGTTTGTGTTGTGTGTGTGTGTGATTATGTTTGTTTATTCACCCAGACATGTGGAAAACCTGTGTTCTTAGATTATTCTCAGGTCTAGACTGAGATAGATCTTAGAAGCTCAAACATTACACTAAGCTACATTTTCCAATTTAGCCTATTTCAATAATAATAATGTTTCTCCATTTGCTGACTCAGGAGTAGAGCAATTAAGAAGATCCCCTCCATACCCCAAGAACTAACACAAATGAGCCAATTGAAACTGAACAAAAAGGTCCATAGAAAGGTTAACACTGTGGAAATTTCTAAGTAGAAGTATAAAGATAGAGTAATGTAGTGTTGTGTAAAAACAAAATGCTTATGTTGGCTTCAGTAGACCATAAAACAAAGGCAGGACTCTAGAGTCTAGTTTAGTGTTAAATTTTACAAAGGAAGAAATTGAAACCAAAAAGAGCTCACATAACATGCCTAGTGTCACAAAGTAATTTTAGTGTAAATGTTGAGAACTGAACTTTAATTTGTTGTTGTCTACGGTCTAGAAAAACAGCAAAGTCTTATGGAAGGATAAAGAAATCTGGTATCAGATGTGTATTTTAGTTCCAAGCTCTCCTCTTACTCAATGTGTGGCTTTGGGGGTCAATCAGTAGAACTGTTAATGGCTCAGTTCTCTCACATATAAAGTGTGAATAATAATGTCAGCCATAACTCTTAAATATTTAATTTGTATAATGCATTTTTTAGGTAATAATACATTATGCAATGTGATTTCATTTTAACTCATCCTAAAAAAAAAATTCTCATGAGTTCATTATGTGTCAGGTATTATGCTAGTTGTTGAGGATAAAAGAGGTCTCAGAGAATTTACAGTCTAATGTAAGAGAAAGACAACAATAATTAATGCCAAAATAAGGAGATAAACACTCAGGTGGGGATATGCCAGGGAGGGATGTTTAGGGAACATAAGACTATTTAGCTCAAGCAGGATAATAAACCTAACTTAGTTCCAGGTAAGCTAACTTATAGAGGATGAATTAAAATTGGCTAGGTGAAGGTTACAGAGTAGCCACTCAGGCAGAGAGAAGAAAAGGCAGCAAAACATTCTGGAGCATAGTATGTGTGAAACTGCTGAATGGAACTGTTATTACTAAATCATAAAGAAGGAATAGCAAGAGGCGAAACTACCAGGGAGAGTCAAGTGCTGGATTTGGACAGCAGAGAACCATTGAAAGTTTTAAGCAGTGGGATTATGTGGTTTGATTTATATTTCAGTTAAGATATTCTAGTGCATTGGGAGGGAGATCAACAATCTAGGGAGAAAAAGATACAAATCTAAACACTGGCATCATGGTAAGGATGGGGAGGAAATGAGAGATTACAGAAACTGTATGACTAGTAAGTATATATTTCGTTATTATTTTCATCATAGCAAATTGTTTCCTTCATTTTTTCCTCTTATAAAAATTTAGTGACCTATTGGTGACTCCAGAATTATGTTTTATTCTCTTATATGTATTACTGGCTTTGTTCTACTCATATGATCTGTTTATCGTAATGAATGGGATACTTATATATTTTTTTAACTTGGAAAGAATCAAAAGTAATTGGTTCACTCATATTTATGCCATGGTAAACATTCATCTTTTATTTTCTAAACAGCAAGCCAGAAATACAGTATTCCAATATTCCTGGGCAACACTAAAGTATCAGATGGTTTCCAAACATGTAATTGATTCAGTATACTATTAAGGTTTAGTCTGGCAATAAAATAGCATTTCTCTCCTTATCATCATGTTTAATTTTTAAATTCTGTTTTAAATACTTAGAACAGCAAATGTCTGCAGTTACACACTCTACATTATATGACCTCTACAGGGAACACAAGGAGACATGGTCCTCTCACAACAACAAGCAATCCCTCACTTGCTGAGCCCAGCCAGGTCTCTCCTACTCATACACACATCCATAGTAAGATTCCACCTACCCTAAATAAGTGGAGGAGGATATATACAGAGGGGCATAAAGAAATGAGGCCATAGCATATAATAAGAACTAATATTTAATTGTTATTCATGAATTTCATATATTATGAAATTTCTTTAGGTATATCATCCAGAATTTACCATTAGCAGAAAATATCCCTGTAAAGACATAACTGTAACCATAAAATAAAACCTTAAAAGTGTTTTCAAAATGCTATATCAACAGCTTTCAATAATCCCATAACACAGAATAGGATAATTCTTCCTTTGGGAAAAAAAATAGAATATTAAAGTGAAAAACTATTTCTTTCCTTAACTATTTGACTTAATACACGATTTAAGTATTTGGTCCAAGATTAAAATGCAGACACTTCTTCCTAATATGGATCTGCTTCTATGATATTGTCAACTCTTAATATTTTAATATGAATTGGAACTATACGGTTCCAGAGAATTAGGAGATGGTATTCATGGATTTATTCTGAAATGAGAGACTTAGTTAAATCCTTATTTTTTTCTATGAACTTCTTTGCTTCCATTATCAACAAGTCAAAGTGAAGTCAAATAGGCCTTTTGCAATAACTATTTTCTCACTGCTTTCCAGCATGCCTCATAGATTAGAAGGCTTTGGGATAGTTGCATAACTTTCTTGGTGGTCCTCTGGGTCAAGACCACAAATTGTACTTGGATTTGTCCAACATGGCTATAAGCCTGGTTTTCTGTCCACTACAAATTTTCTTATTTTCACATATTCAGTTTTGTTTTTAGTTACTATCTTTGATAAATTAAGTATACACTTAAAATTTAAAATAATGCATAATTATTAATAATTTGCGTAACTGCTATTGCAAGTACTAGTGTATATACACAAACAATTCAGGTCTTTAAAAGAGAGGAAGAGACACATATTTCTGCACCAAAAATTTCTTGATTCAATTGCACAGTTTCTCCAGGGCACCAAGCCACAGCTGAATAAAAAGCGTATGTTGGGATTCCATAATCTGCTAACACTCTTAGACCCATTATGAGTTGGAAAACAGTTAAAATGCATGTGGCTGTTAGTTTCAAATGAGGTGGCTGCTTTGTTTCTACATAAAGTAACATTTTGTTTTGTTTTTCCTAGGACATAAGAGGATGATTAACCACATTTCATAAGCCATACAGTTTTATAAGTAGCAAATATAGCAGATACTTCACAGAAATAATTCTTGAAATGCAACCCTGAATTCCTCTATGTTGTTCCAAATCTATACAACTTTTTCGTGTTTACAAAATGTTTTCTTACATTCAGAAAACTCATTTCATTTAAATTAAATTGCATCATCAAATTGAATTAGCTCTATTAACCCCATGCTTACTTTCAACAATAGTAAGTATGCTAATGAAAACATTATTTTAAAAAATGATATTTCCTAATATATCTAAGAAAAGAGAAGTCAAAATATATAATAACATAAAATTAGCCGAATGCTTACTGTTTCTCTGGACATTAGCACTTTCAATATCAATCTTCCAAAGGATCAACCTATCTCAGAATTAAATATGAATTTTTAAATTTCTCAAACTGATGATATAAGCATGCTGCTCTTTGGTTTCTTGCCCTTAGTCCCTGGACTATGTCACAAGGCCCTCTACTTATATCAATCATTTTACACTATTTTTTTATATATTCTCTCACTACCAATTAAATCGCTTGGCTGCAAGTGAAAGAAAACTTTCAAAAAGGGACAAGAAATTTATTAGCTCATTGTATTTTCTACTGCTACTGTAACAAATCCCCACAAACCTGGGATTTAAAACAGCACAAATTTATTCTTACAGTTCTAGAACTTAGCTATTGAACCTGGGTGTCACTGGGCCACAATGAAGATGTCATCTGGAGGCTGTAGGGGAAAATTGTTTCCTTGCCTTCTTCTACTTCTAGAAGTAATCCACAAGGCATGGATTGTGGCCCCATTCTTCTACCTTCAGGACATCAATCCTTCAATTTTATGACCATTTTCCCATTGTCATCTCATACTCTGAATCTCTGCTTCTCTCTCCCCTTTCCATTTTTAAGGACCCTTGCAATTTCATTAGTCCCACCAGTTAAGCACCCAAACTGTTCTTGTGTAAAATCAGCTCATCAGCTGACTTAATTTTTTAAATTTTTCATAACTACATAACCTAAAATTTTTCAGATTTGGAGAACAGAACTTGGAAATTTTGTGACAATATTATTCAACATGTCACACTTGTATTCTTAGAAAAATCCAGCAAATAGAATTTTTGAGGCACAAGTTTCTCTGGAATATTTACAGAAATGATATCATCAGGACCATGTTTGTAATCTTAATCTTTTGGATGTCCTTCAACTCTTCTTTCTTTAATTTACCAAAATATATGCCGCAGCAGCTCTATCCCAGATGCTTTACAGTTCTGTTGTAAAGAATGTGTCCATTTCTCTTAAGCAAAATAAAAGCCTCAATTTAATGTGTTTGGCTTTGATTGACTGGCTGATATCCTATTTCTGTTATTAATGTAATTGCTATTCCTGGAGGCATTAAGGCTTAAGTCATGTGTCATCTTTGGCATCAGAAATACTGTGGGCTACAGCAAAAATTCATGGACTGAGAATAAGGTATAGAACCTCAAGAGGGACTAGTGACTAATGTCAGAAGTTAACTTAATGGATTCTGGGTGAGGGGGGAACAAATCCAGCAGCTACTACAGCAGTCTAATTATACATGTTTTAGTCAAGTAGGAGCAATAAAGGAATGACAGGTGTCTCTGAACCAAGAAGAGAATGTACCTTCAGGTTATTAGTGAAGTTTAGTTTCTGAAGTTTATAGGATGAGGTCCTCACCTTCTAATAGGATGCCTATCATTTACTTACAATTAGTCTCAATAACTGGGGGGGGGGGGTAGTTTCCTTCTTCAAAGTTATCAGGTGAGTGTCTCTGGCTTCAAATTGGTGATTATTTCAAACCCAACCAGAGTAATCTCCTTTTATAGATAACCAATTAAAATTTTAAACCTTCAGAATTTCTTTTTCCATATACTGTGACAAAAATCATTAAAGTTATATTTCATTATTCTTATAGATCCAGCTTACCTTCAAACAAAGGGAACATGTAGGGCATGCAAGTTTGGATTAGCAATCTTGGAGACCCTCTTAGAATTCTTCAGGGCATAATCCATAAATATGAGCTCTGATATGTGTTATGATGGGGGATGAAGACTGGAAAAATGGTAAGACTTACATTTAAAAATGTAACAAATGGAAGGAGAAAAACAGGTTAACTGCCATAACCTCAGTGTTATACTCCTAATTTTCAAAGTAGATGTCATTATCCGTAGTTTTGTTTGATGTAGCCTGCAGAAAGTGTGCAGCCAGACAAAGCCAACATTTGTTTTAACTCTGGTCAAATGAAGCCCAAGTTCATTCCAGTCCATCAGGGAACCCCATTTCCACAACAGATGTGGTGTAACATAGATCTTTCTTCTCTTGTGACTTACCAGGTTGAGATAAGTTCTCGATACTCACCTGATCTTTAAATTTTATTTCTGCTGTTTTTGTAGAACTATAATACTTGGCTTCTCTTTGTTGGCTCAGGCACTTTGTGGCTGCACTTCAGTGAAAGTATATATCTAACATCAAAAGTTATATCTAACATCGATCAGATTCATGAAATGATAATTGATACTAATATCAATTATACTAATATATATACTATTATATACTATAATATACTAATGTCAATTGATACTAATACAATTGTCTATTGACTACCCTAAGACCCTAGTTGAAAATTAATGAGATTATTTTTTATAGAAACAAGGCTGTTTTTGCTTTTAAATACAATGTATCTATTAACATTTTGAATTAGTTTTAAAATGCTGATTAATAAAGACATAGTCCATCATAGAAAATTTGAGTTGCTTTTGCTGACAAAAAAATTAAGCCTCACAATTTGGACACTTTTCTTTGTTCTAGTGCTGATCACTTTGCTGTGGTAGAAAGAAACATTAATATAAAAAATACAGTAAATAAAATAACTTAGCTATAAGAAATGCAAAGATTTGCCAAGACTTAGTCCAATAGTTAAGAGCAAGGTGAATCTGGTATCCTCTACCATGCAAAATATTTTATTTTCTGTAAGAATACCTGTTAGAATTAATTAGATAGACATAATTAAATGTCCATTGAAGATTCTTTTGATATCCATCATTTCTCTGATTTATCAATATAATAATAAGGAAGAATCAAAGATAAAATGTTTGGTTCAATAATGATAAATAAAAAATAAAACTTCCTTACAAAGGCAAATTTCAAGAATTCTTGAAACTCACACATGGCAATTCTACTCACATCTCATTAGCCAAACTAGATTATATGGCCAAGCCTAACTTAGAGGGAGTGAATGAATTAGGACATTTTTACCATAAGTTTAGAAGCAGCAGAAAGACATTTGTAACACAGCGATGTCTATAACTATTTCTATTTGGTCACAAAAGGTGTGTTTCCCTCTCTTTTTAGCATGAATCATGAAATGACTCCAGAAATTTCACTTTCTGGCCCAGATGTGTCTTATTTAGATCTTGACACCTACCAGCAGAAGATGAATTATCTGTCTCAAACACATACCAATTTTACAGGAACATGATAGAGTCAAGTTAATTCACAGAAAGAGGAAAAATGGGAAACAATCAGGAGTCTCTGGTCCATAGTAATTCTAGAATCTTCCTGAGCAAATATTTTGAAGGCACCTCACCATGGATGTGGGCAATGTACTTTATCTTGATCCCATTCCCTGGGTTTACCTTCCATTGCCACCATTCTCCACAGATTCTGACTTAGTGTTCTGGGAGGTTTCTCTATTTCCACAATTGTTCTTAACAGTATTTGAAATAGAAATTGGGAAACATACCTTGTCTGGTAAGTTGAATGGTGGCCCCAAAACATATGCCAATATTTTAATCACCAGAAATTTTCAATGTGATCTTATTTAACATGTGTAAATAGATTAAGGATCTTCTAATAAGATGATCCTGGATTATCTAGTCACACCTCAAGTACAGTGGTAAGTGTTCTTATAAAGCAGAAGAGAAGGTCATGTGCAAATATTAAAGTTATACAAATACAAACTAAGAAATGCCTGGAACCACAGATAATCAGAAAAGACGCTGAAGGATTCTCCTTTAGAAACTTCAGAGAGAATACTTTTATTTCAGATTTATGCCTTCCAGAACTGTAAAAGAATACATGTTTGTTGTTTTAATCCAATAAATTTATGGTAATTAATTACAGTTGCTCTAGGAAACTAATACTTATTTCTTAGGGACTTGTAACTTGTGTTAGCTAATGCACATGAGCATAAATGATAATGACACTTTCAGGTAGAAATACTTACTTTCCTGTGCATATCATTATATCATTCTGTAACTGCCAGTGCAGGGTCCTACAGAAATTACAGAGGCAGTCAATGATTATGGACATATGAATCAAGATGATGCATAAATCAGACTCTATCTCTTGCATACCTAGTAAGCAGATTCCTCCTACTTTTCAGTTCTGGATTACAACCAGTATAAATCATCTTTTGTGGTTTTAATCCATTTCAATAATTGTCTAGTTAAATCCTACAGCATAATTTAGTTCATTCTTAAGACTGAAGTAATCAACAAAAATTTGGAGTTTAATAATTTCAAATGAATAATTTTACTAATTCCCTTCTGTCTATTGTAAGTTCAAAATAAGGCCCCATCTAGGCCCAAGAAGGCATTAAAAGGAGTGAATCATGGAACTTGGAGTCAGAAATACCTGTATAGAGTCAAGTCATTGTAATTTTCTTTGAGCAAGTGCCTTGAGTCTTAATCCTTTCCTCTACAATATACAAATACTAGTGTTGTTTCTATTATCCCTATTTTTGAGTAACCAATAAGATAATTGATGGCAAAAACTTTGTAAATTACAAAGAATTCATACATAGAAAGTATTCCTATTCTTCATTGTTTACAACAGGAAGCTACCTGCACCATAGTATTTTAGGGTAAGTATCTTATGAAGTGGACCAAAATTTTCACTTTTACGAAGTGAATAATACAGAAACCTAATATTTCCAAGTAGTCATGAATCACAGTGACTTATATCAGAAGGTGGCACAGAAAACAGCTAAACCCAGAATAAGAGAAATATACTTTATCATAGATAAATTTATTCACAGACAAATTATGCAAAATGAGCCTGTTCACAATGATTTCTTATTTCTAAGATAATAAAAGAGGTTTTTTGGCTTGGAGAAGCTGAGCTATTTCTAGAGTATGCCTGAGTGATAGGTCAAATACAACAGATGATAATCACTTAGAAATCTACTGGAACTTTGAAATGTGACAGGAACTCAAAATTTGTACAGGTTCCCAAGAAGTCTCTATGGATCCTTAGAAATCTCAAATCAGTCATTCATTTAGAAAAATCATACAAAAGACACAGGGCATGATGGAAACAAATGGTTATTATGAGAGTAAATAAAATGAACTTGGAAAATAAAGTTGGAGCATCAAGAAATGGAGAAAACAAAATTAGGTTGTGCTATATTTGACAGAAAATAAGAGTAATTTGTATAATAATGGTAGTTTTTTTTTGAGAATTCAAGCTTTTTCCCCCTCTCTCCAATATGATATTCCCTGAGAAATTTAATCCAGAGCAATACGATGGTTTAATTATGACAGGATCACAGGCTCTCTCTTGCTTATTACTCAACAATCTTTGTTCATGAGATTTTTTTCATGTCCTCATGGGGCTTATTACAAGTGGAGCCATTCCATTTGCATTCCAACAACAGAGCAGGAAGGATAAAAAAATAATAAAGCTCATCTTCTTTTTAAGAGGACTTCCTAGAACTATCCTATAATACCTACAATTACCTATCATTTGATGGGCTTAGTCATATAGGTACTTCTAGTCACTTAGCTACAGAGAGGCCAACAAATATAGTCTTTAGCTGCATTTATTGTTACTCTGAGTATATTTATTAGCTAGGAGGGGAAAATGAATGTTGTGGTAGGTTAGTAAAACAAAATGTCTGCTGCAGTAGAAATGGGTGGGAAGAATAATTAGAGAACAAATAAAGGAAGTAATTGACATATATGGCAGATAATAATTCAGAAATTCATTTATTCAATATATATTAATTAAGAATTACCTAATAGGAGACACCATGCTAGATCCCAGGTATACTATGGTAAATAACACATAGTGTTTTCCCTCAAGCAAACTGTGAGTCATTGAAAGAGGTTTTGTAAAATGAATACATAATTACAATGAAACTATAAAATATTATGGAAGATAAGAATGAGGGAAAAAGCCATGACACAGATAATCTCTTTCAACTTGAAAGTACATATCTGGTTGATCTTCATCAGAAAAGAATCTTGAATCATGGTGGAGGGATTGTGTCATTGGGGATTGGAAGTTAGAGGAACAACATCAATGTTTTAAGAAACACAGAAATAATGATGGACTTCAAAAGTGACTGCATGTGTGGTGAAGAAAAAAATATAATAAGAAATAAATCTAAGATTTCATGTCTTCCAAGAAACTTAAAAAAACTGTTATATATTAATATGAGCAAGCAGATCAGGAAGGAAATCAATTGAAGAAATAATGAGATAATACAGAGTTTACACTAATGACTTTGTCCTACTGGAAGCCTCTGATTCTTTTGACAAAACTCTCCATAATATTCTCTTTCTGCAGCACCATGACAGGCCTCGATCAGATAATTTATCGCATTGTGCTAGAAATGATATCTACATAACTAACAGTTTGGTAAAACTGACTTTTGCCAGCTTGGAAGAGGAAAATATATATATTTTCCCAGAATTAGTTCCCAGACTTCAGTTCCTAGCTTAAAATTCATCATGGTGGAAACAATTTACTCCATAAAAATTTGCAAATGTTTCAAATAAGGCTCTCTCTTTCCCTTGAATGGCTTGTTATTAAATGTCAATCAGCACATCCCTGTGTGTAATTCTTTCCTTCTCTGACTACAAGCTTTTCAGAGGCATTAGCTGTGCCTTATCTAAATGTATCCTCTTGTGGTGGAAATATGGTATTTAGTGATGGTGGTCCAGGGTGGTGTTACTGAAGTTGTACAAGAAATATGTGTTCAATTAACAATCAGAGAAAAACATTCAGCACCCAATTGAAAATTTCGTTTTGAAGTCAATTTTTGAGTTCAAAGTTTGAGCTATGTATAGCCTTGTTGATGATTAAGTTTTAGAAAAGAAGAGCATAATATTTGAGGAATGTGTCATAAAGCTTTTAAATTTAAATATCAAAGTTCAAGACAAAATAATATTTTTAACATGAAATTTATTTTATGATAATCTTGCAGTATACAAATATAAGGTTTATGGAATCATATAGAGAGCATTAGAAATGAATTTTACCTTAGAAGCATTTTTTTAAAAATAGCATCATGGTAGATTCGCAGAATAATAAGTAGATGGAGTTTGCCTCTGCTTCCTCTTTCAGAATCACACAGTCTTCCCAATCAGCTGTGACAACTGATTATATGAAATAATATGTCCTTTATAGCCTCAATTCAGAATACTTATAGATCACTACAAAGTAACACCTTTTGAGGAAGATAAAGCTATGTTCACTTGAAATAAAGGAGTAGACACTCACTTTTGGAGTATCATTAGTGCATTATAGGTAGAAGGGCAAGGCAGGTGGAGGCAGTCATTTGGTCTTAAAATCTGACTGCATATATAGAGACATCTTTATCAACAATTTTAACACTGGGTATTTCTAAACATACTGGAAATTTTAAGATCTTAAGTCACACTGGCTCTTTGATACAACCAGAGTCTTTTAACATAAAATAGCTAAATACTACAAAGAGAATTATATTGGACAAATATAAATTGAGCACATCAGATGAAGTATAATATTTTATTCTGTTTTACTTATTGAAACGATGTATTCTAAAGGCATAAAAATGAAATCATATTAGTTATAAATTTAACTGGTCATCTTTATTGAAAAGCATATGATTATATGATATCCTAAATGTCCCAGAAAATAAAGAACATATGGTTGCCATAAACTTGAATAAATCTAAAGTTGTGCCTTCCAGGGGAGCTTAGTAAAACAAATCAGGTTTCTCATCCTTCTAATGTCATCTGTGTCTCTAAAAATCTATGTAAATGAATACACAGTAGGGGACAATACTCAATATTCAAGTGACAGTGTTTCCAAAACATGGATTAATATATATTTTCAAGAAATAACCTGATTCCTAAAATACATGTTTTAAGAATTTTCCTGCTGTTTTACTAATAATTCAATCACTAGAATCTATTTGAAAATAATTTACCATATCAATATTAGGTAATAGTATAAGTATCATTATAAGTATGTTTTAAATGTTTTGTTTGTTTCTCACATTTAATTCTATGGTATGTAACCCTCTTTTGAAATGTCCAATTATTTTTCTTTTTGGACCTTTGCTCATTGTAGGTTTTATCATATGACTACATATTTTAATTATTGCCATTTTGTGTTTTTAAATAGTGCTGGGAGCCATTAGCCAAGTAGGTATAACAATTTCCTTGCCAGCGTACCCCATGTTGCAGTGACATTGAATGTATGTGACCTTGCTCAAGGACCAAGGCAGATTAGGGCGTTCCCGGTTTAGGTTCCAGGTTTAAGGTTTAAGATTATTCCTGCTGGGAATAGGGCGTATCCTGCTGCCTGAGTTCCCCTTGAGTTCTCATGGGACTCAGACAGTATATTTTGGAGATAGAAGCCCAGTGGAGGTGGATTTGGGCAGAGAACGTGGATTTCCCCAGACTGTGATTGTAGATGGCTGGTGTGAGTTCGGGAATAAAGAGTTGCTGTTTGAATCTACAAGCTGTGTGGTGGCTCGTGATTGTGTGCCCAGCCAGACTGCGGCATTTGTGCCCAGCCAGACTGCGGCAAAATAGCAACAGATCTTCTCTATATAGAGCCTTTTAGAATTAAATGTAATCTGATTGATTTATAAAGAACAAAATTGTTTGCAGTTTTGGGATAGTAACATTTGTCAGTTTCTAGATCCACCAGTACAGAAGACCAATTTAATTTAAAAGTGACTTCTCACATTTCACAATACTCTGTGATCTATTTTATACCACTTACAAACTCCTGCCCTTTGATTTGTTTTTATGATAAGGACATTTCCAATAAATGCCTCATGATACTATTTGTTATAAGGATCAAAAGAGATATAGCGCATAACTAAATATGTTAGGGCACCTATTATTTTCAGATATTTTTAAGATTAATGACTTTGTAAATTGAAAACAATAAAAATGATGAAAGTAACAATTTCTGGAAATCATATGGTCATGCACAATATGTTTGTAAAAAGAAATTGCATATTTCACTAGTGTCTCTTGCTTTTATCTCATAAAAGTTGATAAAATTGAAGAACAAAATTCTGTACAAAACGTATCCATTATCATCAGCAGTGTTTCCTTGTATCTACGTAATTACACAAATGCATTTCTCTAACAATTATTTGAAAGACTCATTAGAAAGACAAAGATGAGTCTCTGAGCTCTGAAATAGCTAGTTTTCTGACAAATCAGTATTTAGGACCTCTTGTGGACAGATATATATATACACTTGCCAGCAGGTGGCAGTATGAATATGAAAGTATGTCAAGTAAATTTGCAAATTGCAGGTTGCTAGCTATTGCTAACAAAAGGATATGTACTCACTTAAAATCACTGCTTGTGAATGGGGTAATCATGGGTTAGTGACTGCTTTGAAATTCCTTACAATTATCTTACTATGTCACTTCAAGAAGGAGTAAATGTTTGTCATTTGTGAAGTGCATGAAGTCTTAAATCTATTCTAGGTCTAAGTTTCCAGGGAAGTGAGAGTAACCGGTTGAACTTTGCCTGAGTAGTCTCTTCTTTGTCATTAATGGTAATATATAGCCTTTTAACTATGAGGCCATGAGGCCGTAAGGCTTTCTAGGTATACATTTCATGACTGATTATATGTTGAGGATTTTTCCAGCTTGCACATAGGCTGACAGTACTTTGAGTTGAAAACATAAACAAATAAAAAAGAGTAAAAATAGAAATAGAATGGGGGGGCTGAGGTCGATGCTCAGTGGTAGCATGCTTACCTAGCATGTGTGACGCACTGGGTTCAATTCTCAGCACCACATACAAATAAATAAAATAAAGGTAGAGAGAGAGAGAGAGAGAGAGAGAGAGAGAGAGAGAGAGAGAGAGAGAGAATGGGAATATAGCGCACTTGCCTACCACATATTTAAGTCCCTGATTTCAATCTGCAAAAATAAACAAACAAACAAACAAATAAAAGAATGTGAGATAAAGATGTTCTAATGTAGACTCTTTAGGATAACTCAACATTGACATTAAATATTTTATGCACACTGGAAGAAAGTTGAAAACCATTTCAAAAACTGATACGGGATTGGGTGTGGTGGCACATGCCTATAATCCCAGTGGCCTGGGAGCCTGAGGCAGGAATATAGCATGTTCAAAGCCAGGCTCCGCAAAAGTGAGGGGCTAAGCAAACCAGTGAGACAGTGTCTCTAAATAAAAATACAGAATAGGGCTCTGGTCTGTCTCAATTTCCAAGTGCCCCTGAGTTTAATCCCCAATAGCCCCCCCACCCCCCTCCACACACACAAAAAAAAAACTGACATGATTTTATATATATATATATATATATATATATATATATATATATATATATATATATATATAAGTTCATATAAATAAGTTTGTATTTTGCCACTCTAATCCCTAAAACCAAAGTATAAAGGTCAGAGTTGACTTATCATAGTGGTATACCATCTTCCATTGTCTCTGGTCATGACTGCAGCCTTTGCAAAACATGTGTTAGCAGGATGCTAGTAGAAGAGTCCAGCAGCCAGGTGCAGTGGCGGATGCCTATAATCCCAGAAGCTCAGGAAGCTGAGACAGGAGGATGACATGTTCAAAGCCAGCCTCAGTGTTGAGTAACTCAATGAAACCCTGTCTCTGATAAAATATAAAATTGGGCTGGGGTTGTGGCTCAGTGGTGGAGTACTCCTGAGTTCAATTTCCCTGTGAAGAAGAAGGAGAAGGAGAAGGAGAAGGAGAAGGAAGAGAAGAAGAAGAAGAATCGGCAGTGATTGAAAAATTAGGTCAGTGGCAGTGGGAGAAGTCAAGAATTCTTTAAGGAAGCAACAGTATTGATGAAGGTCTTTCCTTATTACATAGGATTCTTGAAAGTTTTTTTTCAATTTTTTTATTTTAAAGAAAAGTATTCTTCAACATGTTTCCCTATTATGTATAATATGTTCTGTTTAAAAGTATGACTTCACAGCACACATAAATAAATGTAAACAGACAAGAACAGAGCAGTTATAAAGAAAACATACCATTAAAAATGTATAATTTTCACTGAAAATATGTTTTTCAGGCTAGAAAAATGAAGTTATTGTGAATTCTATATTTTCTTATAATTTTAAAATTTAAATTAATTTTATGTATTGACAATTTATAAATTTTAATAGCTTGGGTAATATAAATACTCATCAGCCTATTTTGCTAATTAACAAGTTCCAATTTTTGATGGAATAATGAGTTACCTAATTTAAGAAAATTAAAAGATGTGATCCACTGACACTGCCTAATCAAGAACGCTAGCAAAAATGTTTATTTTTGATTAATATATAATAACATAAACATCATCCTGAATAATGGGGTTATAAGTTCTGTTTTGATGCAAGTTGCATAATGTTTAAAACAGGTCAAGTAAATTTATCTCCTCAAGCATTTATTATTTCTTTATGTTAAAAATATTTTAAATACTTTTCATTTAGCTTTTGGAACCTACAGTACACAATTGCCATCCCTAATTACCCTCCTGTGCCATAGCACACCAGAACTTACTCCTAGCTGACTATAACACAATACCAGTGATCAAACTTTCCACTCCTTCATTCCCTGCTACTCTCCTGAGCCTCTGGTAATCATCATTCTACTATCCACTACTGTGAGACCAACTTTTTAAAATTCCACACATGAGCAAGATTACACAATACTTGCCTTTGGTGCCTGTTTTATTTCATTTACCCTAATGACGTCCAGTTCCATTCATGTTGTCATGAATGACAGGAATCCATTCTTTTTATGGCCAAATACTATTCCATTGTGCTTACCTACCACATATTCTTTGTCCATTCATCAGTTGATGGACACTTAGGTTGTTTCCATTTCTTTGCTGTTGTGAATAGTGTTGCAATGAGACTGGAAGTACAGATGTCTCTACAACACACTGATTTCATCATTTCATTTATTTTTAATATGGTTATATTCTCATCCATAAACTGATTTCTAATACTGTAGATTAGCTTTGTCATTTAATGAACTTGATATAAATAATCCACATAAACTCCATGGTGCTATGCATGGCACACATTGGATAAGTGGTAGATAACATTGCTAAAATTTTATAATCATCTAAGTTTATAATGAATTTCTGTTAAAAACAAAATGACATTATGTTTTCCTATGTTCAATGCTTTTTGTGGCGCTGAGATGAATGATTAATATTTCATATTTTACATAAGACATTTAAAATGTTTTCTAGGAAAAATGAAATTTGCTAACAGTTTTTAGATTTGCACTACCAAAACCTGCATATTCTTCTGCATATACTCATGAATATAGTTAATTGCTGTAAAATTTCCCAGGATTAAAGATATCATTTGACTATATGGTTACCTTGATATAAGAAAAACAGTATCTCAAACACCAAGTGTTCTTTCTATAGTTAAGCTACTTTTGTGGTGTGATTTAGTGCAGGTAATTAACCTACACATAGTTCCATAGTTAGATCCTAAACCATAGATTCAATATTGTCTGATTATGTATTTTTACTTCTCTTTGACTTTAAATGTTTCAGTTAAGCTAACTATTTGTGTCAACATATAACAATTCTAGATTGGGTAGAGGCAAGCAAATCTTGACCTCAGAAGCAAAATCCTACAGAGATAACTGTTCGCATTATATAATTTCAGGGATCATTTCAATCTTAATCTGCTTCTATAACAAAAAAAACTGTAGATATGGTAATTTATAATGAACAAAAAATTATTCATTCACAGTTACAGAGGCTGAAAAATCCAATATCAAAATGTTAGTGTCTATGGAGGTCCTTCCTGCTGCATCATTACAAGGCAGAAGTCAGCAGGTTAAAAGGCAGAGGGGGTAGAACTCACCCTCTCAAATGGCATTAATGTGACCCATGAGGTGTCTGCCTTCTACGTTCCCACTAATTAATACCACTACAGTGGTAGTTTAATTTCAACATGAATTTTTGGGATAAACATTCAAACCATAGTAATTTTCTACTGAGGTGTAAAGATTCAAGAAACTCGACTAAGCTTCTTTTAAGAGAAAACCACATAAAAAATACATTTTCAAAATCTGCTTTGGAAAATAACAGTAATGAATAAATTAATCATTGTGTTTGACTTGATAGAGTGATAATTGATTCACAGTTTATAGTTTGACATTAATCAGTTTTAAATTCAAGTCTGTGTATAAAAGTAATTCATTTATGGGAAGAGCAGAAAGATTATTCAATCCCCAAGAACCAGACATTATCTATAGTCAAGGAAACTACTGTTTATGAGTCATCAGCACTACTTTGCCATGCTCAACTCTGCAATGAGTTTAACATTGAACAATTTATTTAAAATTGATATTTGCATATAACATCTTGATTCATAGTTACCAAATATAGAAGCAACTATAATGCTGTCATTAGTGAATGGATAACAAAACTGTGGTTCATCCAGACAGAACATTACTCAGCAATAAAAATACTAAGTGAAGAAATGATCTAGAGAAAGTTTAAATGTATATTACTATGTGAAATAAACAGACTAAGAAGGCTACATACTGTATGATTCCAAAAATATAATCTTCTAGAAAGGCAAACCAATGAAGAAAGTAAGATCAAATAAAGTTATTTTAAAAAGTAATACTAGATTAAGACACTATTAACCATTTCAATAAAGCACTGGAAAAAGATAAAGCAAAGAGATTGCATTAAGTCACAATTCATACAGGCATTACTTAATAAGTATCTCTATCTAAAATCTATAAGATTTTACTATTATTATATTATGTGGATATTAGGCAAAAAGTAGAGAAAATTTTTGAGAAGGTATTTGTTTCTTAGTAAAAGATGAAAATAAATTTACATATACTTTAATCACTGTTGAACTGCTCCTCATTCTTCACATTGTTCAGCTACCCTATCATTTACTCCAGGCACTTTAGTGTGAAAGCAATAAAAGAGGAAGTCCTACAGCATACAATTTATATTGAACATCAACACTTAACTAAAGTAGTCACTTAAAGAGTAGGAACAGACTATTTCAAGGCATCCTAAAAATGTACTCTAATTATAGCACAAGGAATTTGCTACATTGAGCAATATTTCCAACATCTCAATTGCTCTATTTGTTTTCTATTGGTTTGATTAAATTCATTAAAAATTCTTTCTTAATAGCAGACTCAATCACAAGAACAAGATCCTATGCAAACAAAGTCTAATACAATGGGAACTGGTATTTCTTTTGTTACTAATTATATATATATATATATATATATATATATATATATATGTAATGGGTGTATGTTTTAAATTCTATAGAATGTTTCAAGAATTTAACCAACAAAGAGTTTTTAAAAAAATTGTATGCAGTGATTGATGCTATGTAGTCCTGATATGTAAGATATATTTTGGAATAAGTAACCAACTAAAAATAATTTAAGAAGGAGTAGCAGTAATGCAGCAATAATTTCCCTCAAATACCATACAGAACCATGTTGTTAAAACAATATTTCTTTCCTTAGTTTTAACCTTTTGCATTCTGTTTGATACTGTCACAGTTTTTTGCAAATAATTAAAAGATTAAATATCATTTATCTAATTAATGTTTTCTATTTCACACTAATTATAAGATTTTTATTTAGTTGTTATTTTGTTTTTTATATACTTGCACTAAGAATATAATAATGTATAAGTCAGGCAAACTCTGTCCTTTCAGGAAGCCTATGTTTAATAGAGAAATCTCAATAAACATATAAGCATGAAGTCAGATTGCTGTTGTTGCGAAGTACAAAAATTGAGTCTTTAGAAAGAACGACAAGTGAGATTTAAATTACAAATTCAACCAAGCATAAAACCAAGTGTAAGAACATCAGGGAGAATAGGAACAGGTACTGTGGAGAGGAGCCCATTGGCTCTGTTTATTGAGAGATAAACAGAGTGCCTTTTGGCTACCATACAGTGAATAAGTAGAAAAGTAGGAAGAAATTAAGTTAGTGGTGGATGGGAGCCAGGTTAAGATCTTTTGAGAGTTTTAAAACCTTCCAATAAATTACATAATTGATTAATAAGTTATTTAATCTAAGAATATAAACATAAAGACCACTGAAGATTGAGAAATGATTATATAAATTGTAAGTGAAAGGCTGGGGTTGTGGCTCAGTGGTAGAGTGCTTGCCTTGTACATGTGAGGCACTGTGTTTGAGCCTCAGCACCACATAAAAAATGAATAAATAAAATAAAGATATTTAAAAATAAATAAATTGTAAGTGAAGGAAATAACTCAAAAAGAAGCTAAGCAAATGGTCTTTATAATGAAATTTGGTGGCATTAAATGAAGATAAGAGTAGAAACTAAAATATGTGGAGAGACTTCAGATATTTTTGGAGGTAATATAAATCAGATACAAGCACAGACAGAAATAGAATAATCCAGACGTTTATTTGATAGTGTTTCAGTTTACTTGAAATGGAGACAGGACAAGGTTGAGAGATACTAGTAGAAATTAATAGTTCTATTTACCCACTTTAAATTTTAACTATTACAAATACACATGGAAATATCAAAAATTTAAAAATAAAAGTATAGGGCTCACATAAGGGATCAGGGCTGAAGAAATTAGTTTGGGAATCATCATTTAAAACAACATAAAAAGTAGTGTAATGGGATGAAAAGAAAAAGAAGAGCAGAACAGCGGAGGTGACCTATCAAGTAGAAAAATCATCAATATGTGAACAAGTTGGCAATGCAGTTGCAAAGGTCCCTATTCAGAAGTATTATAAAAATTTTAGATTTTTTTGAAGAAAAATGTTTAGAAAATATTCAAAGCATCTTGAATTAAGAAAAAAAATATTAATGGGAAGGCCAATATGAACATTTTCTTCTTATTGAGAATCAGTGAAAAATGAACAAAAAAATTACCAACATATCATAAAATTTTAACTTTTTAATTAAAGAGAGATAATCCTAAAATAACAGAAAGAAAATACTGATCAATTAATTTTCTCCAGTTCTTTTATTTGCATAGCAGATATTTTTATAGTAATAAGAGTATTCTAATAAATGTAGAAAATGTTTCCTCCTTTTGACAGATTAAAGAGTAATAAAAAAGTTCTGAAAAAGACATATTTTCTTCATAAAATAAGAGCTAATGTGTTGAGTGTCCATACTATATAGAAAACTGGTTTGCCAAACATAAAAAGCAGTAATTTTACTCTTGTGGATCCCATGAGTTCCATAAGCAGTAACACAAAACAGTTTTGATGCAAACACTTTGAACAGAACTGTATATATAGAGGCTTTCAAACTTTACCAGAAATGTTGGAGGAAAATAAAAATTTGGAGGAAAATGGGACTTACATACAAAATATTTCTATAAAATTCATCGAGACAAAGCTTAATCAAAACATCAATCCATCCTTCCTAGTTCCTAAACTATTATTGTAGCATATTTATGAGAATACTTTGTATGGTATATTAAACTGAATTCTATAGATTGAACTTATTATTTAGCTATTATAAAGACTGATTTAATATTTAATGCAAATATTTAAGCCATATCTTTCCTGCCTAAGCAAATCTCTTAAATATGTGTCTAGTGGCTTTTCCTACTTGTCTTTTCCCTACTTGGCTTTTTCCTGTTATGATGTAACCACATTTTAGCTACTGGTATGACCAATAGTCACAGTTACTCATATTCCTAATGAATACCTTTCTATCTATTTATCCATCCATGTATGTAAACAGACATATACTTCCTAAAAAAGGTCTAACTCAAAAAGTTGTTATTTATGACATTTTACTTTTGATCTAATTTTATGTTTTCTAAAAAAATTGGCACTAAGATGGTGTACCACATGGTTTATTCCTAGATCAAACTCCTAATAATAATGGACAGTTTTGTCTGGTTAGACTGTTTTCCAGACTACAGTAACAGAAACACTAACCCAAACTGAATCACTCTGGCTTGAGCCAAGGGTTATTCCAAGGATTCACAATGACATCAAGTTCCATTTCTCTGTTTCCTATTACAATCTTCCTCTGTATGCTAGTCTGACTAAAAATCTTTTCTTCTAGTATAATGAAAATGAGCATTGGTTTTTTCCAAATATCATTCTCACTGTAAATCATCATTTCATCAAGTGCTGTCCTTCACTCAGCTTGGATGGTCTTGAAACACAAGCCTACTCCTAAATTAATCGCTTTCTACAGGATATTGCATAAGCGATTACTCTAGATAGTGTACTCCAACCCAGTGGGCAAGTGGCACTTCTCTTCAACCTCATTGACTCAGAAAGGGGAATCAGAGCTTGTTGAAAAATTAAGGAAAAACACACAGGGGCACAGGCAACAAAAATATGTACCATAATTATTTTCTTTTTCATTTTATTTGTAGCTGTATGAATAATAATGCTGTGGTTGGAGAGATACTGATAGGTTGCATTTCTTCACTGAATTCTTCTATTGCATCTTTTTTGTGTTCATTATATTTAGAAGTTTCACAACAATGGAAGGACTTGACCATATACTGAACCGGAGGATATTTTTGAGACTTCATCCAGCAGAGTATGAGAGTTCTTATTGTGTTCTTAAGTTGCACATGGGTGTAACTCCTTAAAAGGTTTTGCTGAGGTTTGGAAATTGTTATCTACCTCAAACCCACACAGCAGACCATTTATATGTCTTCAATCAGTTATTCTCTAACAAATTTATTTAAATTGTAAAAATCATTTTTCACCATTAACCAGTTCAAAGTCATTCCAAAATTTAATGTGAATATTATCTCTTTTAGTTTCTTGAAGTATAATTTTTCAAGGCCAAATTTAACAAAAAAACTTAATGCTGCATTGTAGTTTTCTTTCAAAATCATGAATGTTCATTTTACTAGTTACTTCTAGAACTTATTCAGGATCACAGTAAGATAAATGATGAGAATGTTAACTTTTATCAAACGCTATGGGGCAGAAACTGTGTGGGATTGACCTAGATGGTTGATATTACAAAGGGACAACATATATGCTGTGCCTGATACAGGGAATAAGAACTGGGCATAGAGCTTTGTGACTGTGAAACCTATGTTGGAATCTGTTAGTTAGCTTTTCCACTTTGTGGAAAAATACCTGAGGAAAAGCAACTTAGAGGAGGAAAGATTTATTCTGGTTCACAATCTCAAAGGTTTCACTTCATGTTGACTTGATTGTTATTTCTAGGCCTGTGATAAGGTACACAAATAAGATATACTGTGACAGTCACACCGAATGAAACAAAAGAAAATGTGTGAGTTAGAAGAGGATTTCTGTGAGTTAGAAATTTTTAAAAATCAAGTTTGAAAGATAAATCTGATTTCTTGAACAGTCATGACTGCTAATAAGTCTATGGTTGTTCATAAGATTGATACTAATATCTGATTGATATTATTCATGGAGTATTTGTGAAAAGAAACTTGAGAGCAGATATAAAATCCTGGAAATATGGTCTTGTTGACTCTCAGTTGTTATATTTAAACACTAAAACCAAAATGTCTGACTTAACTAATAATTGGTAAATTGGAGCATGCTAAGTGAACTTGCATAAATGATTTTACTCACTTTTTGTTTTTTTATTATTCTAATCTTTAGAAAATCCATGTACATATTTTAAATATCAAATAAACTCTAAAAGCAGCCATTGTCTACTTTTTTCAACTAAAATATGCAGTCATGCCTCACTAACATTTCTGTGAACAATGGGCAGAAATGACAATGGTCCCATAAAATTATAATGCAGCTCAAAAATTCCCATCACCTAGTGACATTACAGCTGTCACAACATCATAGCACAGCATATTACTCATGAATTTATGGTGATAGAAGTGTATACACACATATTATCCTTCCAGTCACATAAAACTGGCACATAATAATTACATGCCATGATAGTTGATAATAAATATATATATGACAGTAGTTTATTTACTATACTATACTTTTTTTATTTTAGAGTGTTATCTACTTATAAAAAAGTCTCCAACAAAACAACATGCCCTGTTATGCTGATAGCAACAATCTCAGGCATCTCATGTGTACTACCTCTCTTGAGTTCACTTAGGCCACTTCAAGTGATTGTATAATACTATAGCTTCAGTGTGTAAGTTCACTCTGAAGTTTGCACAATGAAAAACAGAATCATCTAAAGACATTTCTCAAAATATATCCCTGCAGCTAAGTAATGCATTATTAATCATCATATGTATATGTAGTTCCTCTAGGGCATTTACCAAAGAATAGATTTACTTACTTCAAGGATATTTTAGGTAATGCCCTCAAAGACAAATTGTAATCTTCAAAAATGTCAAAGTCAAGGAGGGAAAAAGGGAACCTGAAGAGTTCTGCCAGATTGCAGATAAAATATGTGGATCTGGATAGATTCCTTGACCAGTACATTTTTTTCTTCTTTTCCTTTAAAGGATGTTATTTGTATGAATGGTAAAATGAGAATACATTGTGCTTTTAACTAAAAACACCTTAAGTATTTTGAAGTAAGTAAGCAACTTAATTCCAAACAGTAGTTTTTCTTCCTTTCCTCTCTTCTTTTTCCTTCTCCTTCCTCACTTGCACACGATGTGAAGATGATTGCAAAATATCATAATAAAAGATTTAAATTAAAAGAATCTAAGGGTATATAGGAATTATTCTTATTGTTTTTCATATTTTCCTGTAACCTTAACCTAATCTCAGATTTTTAAAATGGTATTGTGAAAATCAAAAGATTGATTAATATAAAATGCTTAGCGGACTTCATATTATTATTTCCTGTATTTACTAGTTATTCATTTGTATTTTAATCCTGTAGGTTATTCAAGGATATTTTGCCTTATTATTTCTTTTCTGTAGTCTTATTATTTGAAGCTATATCTAACCTTAAAATTCTATTGCTACTGTATTCTTTCTTTTTACTTGGAAATAATTTAAAACAGGTTTAAAAGTTGTAAGAATAGTACAGAAAAATTCTTTACCAAACTGTCTGAGAGCAAGTTGCAACCATTGTATGTAATCCATCCTGGGTTTCCTACAAGTGAGCATTGTTCTATACAATCACAATATAAAATAAAATATTCTCAATATAACACTGAAAAACGCTGCCATCTAATCCATAGACTATTGTCCAATATTTAAATAGCTTTAATCTGGATAATATTGTTTCTTCAAAACATTTCAAAAGGCTACACTCTGCAAACTCTTTTCTGAAAACTATTAACAATTTTCATTTAGATTACTACTTTAAAAGAATGCTCTTTTGAACTTTTGCAATTCTTATGTGTGTACTGGGCAACCGTCTTTCATCTCTATAAGTTTGATATGTCCTAAATGAATATTAGTGTTCTGTGGAGGGAAGTAAAATGCAGACTACTCACTAAGGGAATTGGGAAGAAAACATCTGAGCGCCTATCTGATCAGTTTATCCCATTTTTTTCTATTTCGGGATTTATACACTCTAATCTGGAAAATAATTTGACATTCATGGTACCTAAGATAAACAAAATAATATAACATGTTAGTTGGTTTCTATGGTAGTAATTAATAACAAAAGGATCTGTCACATATTTTTTTCTAATATTTTTTAAATGTCTTTCATTTTCTCTACCTAGCCTTCATTTTCCTTTTGCTTTTATTGCATTTGTTACTTTTTTTAAAAGAAGTCAATTTGGGATTAAGAAGAGCACTGAAATTCATATAAAATGTAAAACATATGCTTTTGTGACTTTGTTTATAAATTCTAACCATAAGAATTAATTTCCTCTTTATGTTCATCAGTATCATACAATTTGTACAAAATGCTATGAATATAAACTTTTTATTTGCTATTTGCTATTTCCCTTTAAAAATTAATGAGTAGTTCTAAGGATAAAATTCAGAGTAAGGAAATTTGTATGTTATATGCCAAGGGAATGTTGATATCACTAAAGCAGTATTAGTGAAGAAAATGTTTATTTTAAAGTCTGTGGCAAGCTTGAGACATTGAAGAGATGTTGTAATACAGTCCTAAAAATGATGGAGCACATTTAAAAAGGGTGGGGGGGGCAAACATCTTGTAGAAGAATTGACATAGTTTCAACTATGTTTTTGAATGAGAAATGTATTCAAACATTTATTTTGTTCTCTTATTTAGGTCCTACTCTTTGACAAAAGAATATTTTGGCCATTGTAAGTATTTATCTACTACTTTCAATGTATTTTGATCTATATGTCATAATTTACATACAGCAAAAAGTCTAATTTATAGATAGAAAAAAAGTCTAATTTGGCCAGTTTTCCATAACTGTATCCCAGTGGATCTAATTTTATTTCTCCAAAAGGAGAATTGCCTATGTACAATATCAATCCATGGAGAAAGCATTTATGTTGGATTTAAAGCATCATTCACTCCAGGAATACTCAAGTCACCATTAATATTATGAAAATTATTACCCAAATGCTATTTTTAACAAAAAATCATGTCTGTAATGGATGATTAGAAAAGTTATTTTTCAAAATAATAAATTAAATAAAACTAAAATTTAAAAGTTATAATTTTTTCCCAAAGTATTGTTGAGACACATCTATGAGTGATACCTACTATATTCCTGGGAAAAGTAGATAAGAAAAAGCTACTACACTGCAGAGACATTCAGTCATCTTTATGAATACAGTGTCTTTTAGGATTGTAGTAATTTGTTCATTTCAAACATGTGCACTGAGTTTTACTATCCAGAAGTTCTTTTTTTTTAAATGCTCTTTTTAGATGTGCATGACAGTACAATGTATTTGGACATATTATACATATAGGAGTATAATTTATTCAAATTAGCATCCTGTTCTTGTGGTTGTACATGATGTGAAGTTACCCTGTCATGTACTCATATATAAGTATAGGAAAGTTAGGTCTGATTCATTCTATTCTCATTCCTATTGCCGTCCCCCCTCCCTTCCCTTCATACAATTTGTATAATTCAATGGAATTCTATTCTTCCCATCCCCACACTCCCTTGATATGTGTTAGCATCCACATATCATTGAGAACATTTGGCCTTTGTTTTTTTTGTTTGTTTGTTTTTTTGGGATTGGCTTATTTCCCTTACCATGATAGTCTTCAGTTCCATCCATGTACCAGCAAATAGCATAATTTCGTTCTTCTTTATGGCTGAGTAAGGTTCAATTGGGTATATATACCACATTTCCTTTATCCATTCATGTGTTGAAGAGCATTTAGGCTGACTCCATAGCTTATCTACTGTGAATTTAGCTACTATAAACATTGATGTGGCTGCATCACTGTAGTGTGCTGATCTTAAGTCATTTGGATATATACTGAAGAGTAGGGTAATTGAGTCAAATGGTAGATCCATTCCATGTTTCCTGAGGAACCATATACTGCTTTTCACTGATGTTCAGTCCCATTAGCAATGTATGACAGTAACTTTTTCCCCATCCTTATGAACATTTATTGTTACTTGTATTCTTGATGATTGTCATTCTGACTAGAGTGAGATAAAATTCTTCATATAGCTTTAATTTTCATTTCTCTAATTTCTAGAGATGTTGAACATATTTTTCATTTATTTTTGACCATTTGTATTTCTTCTTCTGTGAAGTGTCTGTTCAGTTCCTTTGCCCATTTATTGTTTGGATTATTTGTTTTTTTGGTGTTAAGATTTTTAAGTACTTTCTATATCCTGAAGATTAATATTCTATTTGAGGTGCAGGTGGCAAAGATTTTCTCCCAGTCTGTAGGCTCTCTCTTCATGTTCTTGGTTGTTTCCTTTGCTGTAAGGAAGCTTTTTAGCTTGATACCATTCATTTAATGATTCTTGATTGTACTCTTTTGCTTTAGGAGTTTTGTTGAGGAATTCAGTTCCTACACTGACATGATGAAAGTATGAAAGTGGTACAGGTCTGTGGTTTACTGCCTAGGTCCTTAATCCACTTTGAGTTGAGTTTAGTGCAGGGTACCAGATAGGGATTTAATTTCATTCTACTACATATGGATTTCTAGTTTTCCCAGCACCATTTGTTGAAGAAGGTATCTTTTCTCCAATGTATGTTCATAGTGCCTTTATTGAGTATGATATAACTATATTTATGTGGGTTTGTCTCTGTGTCTTCTATTCTGTTCCATTGGTCTTCATGTCTGTTTTGTGCCAATGCCAAGATGCTTTTGTTACTATACCTCTGTAGTATCATTTAAGATCTTGTATATTGAGTCTCCTGCGTCACTTTTCACACTAAGGATTGCTTTGCTGATTCTGGGCATGTTATTTTTCCAAATGAAATTCATGACTGTGTTTTCTATTTATATGAATAATGTCATTAAAATTTTAATAGGAATTCCATTAAATTTGTATAATACTTTTGGTAATATGGGCATTTTGACAATATTAATTATGGCTATTCAAGAACATGGGGGAGAACAAAAGTGATACAAGATATGATGATTATAAGGGAAAATAGAAGTACAAAACTAAAGGAAGAATAAAAGAGAGAACAGAGATTTACTGTTGGTGGAGGAAAAGTAAGGTAGAGCCAGGGAAACTGATAAATGAGATAAAAAAATGTATAACAAAATTTTTTAAAGAAAAATAAAAGATTAAAAGAACAAAATTAATATATACTAATCAAACAGCTTAGTCCTCAAAATATAGATCCATGAAAAATAACTGCCTTCAAAAATGCTAGAAAAGAGAACAAATAAATAGATATGAATATGTATAAGTATCCAATTAAAGAGTGAGTTCATTAGGAGGAAAAAAGAAATGGAGGATAGAAAAGGGTCTGTATATTCAAGAGGTAAATAAGGCACATGCAAAGGTGACATAGTATGTGTTTATGAAAGGGAGAATATGAAAATACAAGATAAAGAATTAAAGGAAGAGTTGTTAATAATAAAAAAAAGAGAAATGAAAACAAAGAGAAACAGAGTTGTAAAAGAGACAATGGAAAATTGATCGAAAATATACTGATCAAAAACCCTAGCCCTCAAAAAAAGAGAATGGAAAAATAGTTCAAGAAATACTGAAGGTGAAAAAGCAGAAACAAATATGTATGTGTACAAATGTATAAATGTCCAACATGTATCAATCAGTGCACAGTCAAAAACAAAACAAAAAAAACAGAACAAATACAAAAACATAATAAGCAGAGTAGTCAATGAGAGTATATGTGCGCTGTCTGTGCCAAACTGTCATTCAATTTCTTAGCTTCGCTTCTCAGTGGGATGGTGCGAGGAGCTGTGCAAGATGCTTTCTTCTTCACTTTCTGGGTATATTTGCTGCTGGATTCTGTGAGATGTTCCTGCAAGTGAAGCTCTGAGGGGTGGGGATTTAGTCTGGGATTGTCCCAAGTGTTTTATCTTGTGGAGAGTTTTGGGGTGTTAATGAACCATCACATTTCTGGGACTATACCCCACTACACTCCCCAGGGACCCACTCATGGGAAGGGGGAGTCAGTCTTTCACTGGTTCTGTTGTTTGTTTGGGGATTCTGACCTTTTTTGGCCTCTCAAGGACTCTTTCTGAGGGCTAAGCTTAGTCACTCCCCCATTCAGATCTTCCCTGCAGCTGTTCCTGCAGGATACTGGGTTTGGGGGGAACTTTTTCCAGCCTCTCTGATCTATATTTCCTCCAGGCAAAATGGTCTTTGTGTCAGAAATACTCCATGCCATAAAGTCTCCTGATTTGCTAGGCTCAGTTTAGATCTCAAGATTGGCATCAGCTAGATTCATGTATTGGTTTTGAAAGGCCAAGGTTCATTGTCGGAGATTAAAATGCACACACAGATAGCAGTGACAAAGATGAAGCACTTTACTGCAAGCTGGTTCTAGCTTATATAGAAAGTGAGAGTCAGTTATCTTAAACCAGGAAGCTCCTGGGGCCAATTATAGAAAAGGTCAGATCATCACCTTACGGTGCACTCACTTCCGCCCAGCATAAGATTCATGGGGGGCACGAACTGTCCATGAGCGCAGAAGACAGGAGGACCAATTAGAAAATTTTCAAAACAACTTGTTATCCGCCCACTGGCAATTTGCCCACTGCCATATTTGAAAGGCCCGGGGAGTTCTCAGGGAGACCCCCAACAGGTTTAAACTCCAAATTTGTGGATTCGAGTTCCTGATCTGATTTCACACTACTTACTTCCTGAGGTACTAAAATGTCTCTAGTTTGAGCTCCTGGTGCATATCAGGCTGACTGTGACTTTTGTGCACCAGTTTAATGAGCCAAATAGCCTCTGAGTCTGCCCAAAGCAAACTTCCCCTCCAATTCTGGGATTCCCCATGCCATTAATTCCCAGCACTTTTCAGTCTTTCCTGAATATGTTTGTTAAGTTTTCCCACTCCTGCCAGGAGCTCAACTCTAATTCTGTTCCTTAGCTTTGTCTGATGTACCCCAAGTCCCCCAGTCTTAATATTGAGTATTAGTAGAGTTGTTTTTTTTTTTTAACTCACCTCACAAAGGAGTAGTTTTCATGCTGTTTAAGTCCCCAGTCACTAAGCTGTGAGAAAAGCCACTTCCCAGTAATCCACTATTTTGACTGTCCCTCCAGAAGTTCTCTATATATACTCTTTGAAGAATATAAAGGTAAGTATAAAAATAGAAGCAATCTGATATTCTCTTATTTGGAAAAAAAGGGTTTTGGCAGATGCAATAAAGTGAATAATACTGAGATGAGAATATTATCCTTTATATGGATACATGCTCAGACCCAGTAACAAATAATCCTTATAGAAGAAAAGCAAAGGGATAATTGAGACAGAAACAAAGAAGACAGAGACTGAGATTGCAGAGATGTGGTCATAAGCTTTTTGTGCTACCAGAAGGTGGAAGAGCTAGGGAATGGGTTCTCCTCTCCTAACTCTGGAGTGCAATCCTTCCAAAACCTTGATTTAGATCTACAGCCTCAGAATTGTGAAACAATAGGTTTCTGTTATTTTATGCTACCCAGTTTGTGGTAATTTGTTATGACAGCAATAGGAGACTCCAAACTTTTTCATTTACTAGCTAGGAAATCATGGACACATATTCTTTTTCATTCACTTCATTTTTAAGGTGTGATTGATAAAAACCCTACCTCATATGGTTATTATGGGGATTGAGTGAGTTAATATAATTAACCCTACAGTGATCATGTGTAATATGCATTCAGAAAATGTTAGCTCATATTTAGCAGTGTGTCTTAGTAAGTTCAGGATGCTATAATACAATATCATAGATAGGGTGGCTTAAGTAGCAGAAGTATATTTCCCAGAGTTATAGAAGTCAGTCCAAGATCAAAGTGTTAAACATGATCATTTTCTACTGAGGACTCTTGTCCTGGTCATGAGATGGCCACTTTCTTACTGTGCCACTACATAGTTAGAATAGAGAAAGCAAGCTTTGGTGTCTCTTCACATAAGGACACTAATCCCATCATGAGGATCTCACTTTAATGATCTCATCTAAAGCCAATTTATTCTATAAAAGCACTGTCCCAAAATACAATTTCAGTGAGAGTTAGGGCTAGAATGCATGAATCTCATAGGGACACAAATGTTATGTTCACATCACTGTGGTTTTCAAACTTTCATTAGTCTGAATGATATCATACATGAAAGCCCAGTATAAGAAGTTATTTTAATTGAGCCTTGTCTGGTTGAAGTTGGCTGGGGGTTATAAATTTAAGCTGTTGAATTATGTTTCTTGGTTCTCAAGTTGTCCCCTATATGACTTTTACCGAACTTTACAGAATTCCTAGGACCTAGCAGAGTGAAGTTTGAAAACTATTGTTTGCTTACCAAAGACAAATACCTTGATAACTGTGATAATCAGTTGTAATACAAGCAACCATTAGTTTTCTTAGTAATATTTATGTGTGTTTAATATTTATTGTCTTTACTTGAACTATAAATTTAAACAAAAGATCAAACAACAAAATAACTAAATATTCCAGTGAATTAGTCAATTTTTGGTAGTGCACAGCCTTAATTATCCATTTACAGGAGAACAGGGGCAAGCCTTGGAACACTGTGGCAGTTTCAGACCATGATGTTTCAGGGTAGACTATAATGCAGGCTAAGCAACCCATAGTCGACTCTTAACCACCAAGCATTTGCCAGGAAGCAGAGCTATTGCCAGTGATAGAGTCTGAAATGTGGTTTAGCCACACTAAGGAAATACCACAGAAATGAAAGGTCTTTGAAACTGAGAAATAAATTATAGATTGTCATGGGGAGTTTTAAGAAAACTTCCCTTGAAGTGGTTCATGAGTTATAAGATACAAATACTTCTGCCTTGGTATAAGTGTCCTTGAACCTTTAAGTCTTCTACACGGTAAAAATGCCAAAGAAAATCAGGCATAGCTCCCAAGGCCCTAACATATTTAGGGAGGATAAAAAGAATGACTTTATATTGACATTAGACAAATATCTCTTTAACATTGTGAAATTATGGGCACTTAGACAGAGATTCAGGAGTAATTCTACCAAATAGTGGCAAGAGACATTTATTCATTTATACATTTATATACAAACTTCACAAAATCCCTTCCATTCTTCTGACATACTGGATGAACTGCTGAAGTTTTAACTACTAATCCAGGTACCCAGATAATCAGAGGAGCAACTAGAAAATCAAAAGAATTCTAAAAAATAAATATCATAATAAAATGGCATTTTACAGCATAGCAAATCTTCATATAGTTTTCTATTGCTGTGCAGCAAACTATAAAAAAATTAGTAGCTTAAAGCTATATCCACTCTTTAGCTCAAAGTTCTGTAGGTTGGAAACTGGGCACAACATTTCTGGGGGTCCCTACTCAAGGAGATATAGACTAAAATCAAGGTGTCAAGAGGTGCATTCTCAGTAGGAACTTGGGGTCCCCTTTCAGCTTGATGGTTAAGTTCATAAGATCTCATTTCCTTGTTAGTTTCAAATGCAATGAATTAATTATATTGAGGTCATGTGGACCCCTCCATCTTCAAAGGCAGCAACAGATAATCTTCATATGGAATTCCTCTCACACTTCAATCTCATTTATTGGAAAAACTAATTTGTTTCATCTCTGGTAGGATATTCCCCCTTTCTTAAAGTCAATTGGGGAACTTAATTATATATGTAAAACCCTACACAACTTCACTTGGGTTAGAATTAATTGACTGAGAGAAGGTTTGTATATTCCAAAGGCTGTGAATCTTGGTAGAATATCTTAAAATAAACACATAGAGTAATACTAAGGGAAATGCACAATGAAGTGGGTTCTCTAAAAAAGATTCAGATTGTGAGATTCCAAGACCTTCCTCTCCAGTAAACAAGAAATCAGTTGTCACACTTCTGTAGTGTTGCCTCAGATTTTTAACTTAAGTTAGGTCTTAATGAACTTTGTATCTTTCCCAATTATTATGGGCATCCAGTTGGTATATTTTATTAACACCATAGTTAGGAATTATACTAAGATCATCAGGAATGGTCTTACCAGTAATGTCTAGCCTGACTTCAAAACATCACTATGTTTGGTTGTGTCCAGAGATGTGCTATAATCATTGAGGGATGCTTAAGTACTGGTAGCCGGAAAATCATACCAAGGTGGGCTGGATAGTAGGTGTCATCCCAAGCTAGATTGTGCAAAAGAGAATAGTGGATGTTGGTGCAGTGGTGTCTGGACTCTGTAGAAGTGACCAAAATAGTTCTGTCGATTGGAGACAACAGTGACTTCATCTCAGGATTATGCCATTGCTGATAGCAAACAAGTAAGCAGTAGTTGATTCAGTTTCTGATAATATTCCTTAAGATCTAATGTGCATAGCCCAGCAATGGTTAAGAAACAAAATGAAAGATTTTCAATTCAAACCACTTTCAGGTCTCTAAAGTCAGAGCCAAGAGATAGATCTTCTGGAATTTTAATTTTAAGGATACCCCTTCTGTAGTCGAGTGGAAGAAATTAATGTATATAAGAATAATTTGTATTGACTATAGCCCAACCCCAGGCCTAGAATGGCCCCCGCCAACGTGCAGGAGCCTAGGTCCAGCTTAGGCCCAGGACTGCCCCTGCTGACCAGCAGATCACCTTCAGAGCCCCTAGGTCCTTGCCCAGAACTGCCTCCACACCCTGTGGGAGCCTAGGCAAAGTTTAGGCCCAGGTCCATCCCACCAACTGGCAGACCCAAGCCAGAACTCAAGCCCCAGTCCAGGACCACCCCCAGCTGACCAGAACACCCACTCTGGAGCCCAGGCCAGGCCTAGGACTAACCCCATCACCTAAGCAAGAGCCCAGGCCCAGGGTAGGCCCAGGTCTGCCTCCCTCCCTGACCCACCTTGGAGTGTAGGTCTAATGCACCTGCATCTTGGGAAACTGTAGCTATCACCATAGCCCTCCTCACACAGTAGTTTTCATCTTGCAACAACATCCAGGGTCTACAAGCAGCTGCTTCTCAGAATAAGCATCCCAAAGCCAGTGTAAGGCCCAACCTTTTAGCCCCATCTCTGAAAGATGTTGCATCCATCTTGGGACACCCCCACTGCTAACTCAAGTTACCTCCACTCTTGCCACCATCACCTTTAGTTGTAGTAGCATCCATGGTGGGACAGTGGTAGGGTATGGAAGCCGAACACCAAGGTGAGATACATATAATCTGCATGGATACTACAAGGCTATAGAGTAGAAACTGTAATACCTCAGATATGTAATGCAAAAAAGGAAGACACATAGACAACCTTAAAAAACAATGGGAGGAAAGTGCCCCCCCCCATAAAACTAAGATACTACAATAATAGAATCCATGGACAGTGAAGTTGATGAAATGTCAAAAGAGTTAAGAATATACATAATTAAAATGATCTGTGAATTAAAGAATGACCTAAATGAGCAAATACAGGCAAAAACTGATCACTCCAACAAAGAGAAAAGAGAGCAAATATATGCAACAATTAATCATACCAACACAGAGATAAGGGAGCAAATATAGGTAGCAAAAGACTACTTCAAGAAAGAGAGAGGGAATCTGAAAAAAAAAATCAATCAGAAATCCTTAAAATGCAGGAAACTATAAACCATATAAAAATCAATAGAAAGCATCACCAATAGACTAGATTACTTGGAAGACAGAATATCAGATAATGAAGACAAAGTATACAATCTGGAAAATGTAGTTGACTGCACAGTGAAGATGGTAAGAAACCATGAACAGAATATCCTAGAATTATGGGAGATTGGGGCTGGAGATGTGGCTCAAGCGGTAGCACGCTTGCCTGGCATCTGTGCAGCCCGGGTTCAATCCTCAGCACCACATACAAATAAAGATGTGTCCACTGAAATTAAAAAAAAAACTAAAAAATAAATATTAAAAAATTCTCTCTCTCTCTCTCTCTCTCTCTCTCTCTCTCTCTCTCTCTCTCTCTCTCTCTTAAACAAACAAACAAAAAAAGAATTATGGGAGATCACCAAAAGGCCAAATATAAAATTTATTAGGATAGAAGAATGCACAATCTCTTCAATGAGATAATATCAGAAAATTTCCCAAACATGAAAAATGAATTGGAAAATCAAATAAAAGAGGCTTACAGGACACCAAATGTACAAAATAACAACAGATCTACGCCAAGGCACATTGTAGTGAAAGTGCCTAGCATACAGAATAAGACAATCTTTTTTTTTTAATTGTGTTTTTTCCTTTATATGTTTTTTATTTGTTTTAATTAGTTATACTTGACAGTAGAATGCATCTATGCACTTTGATATATCCCATAGATGGGATTTAATTTCTTATTAACATTGGTCATGCAGTCATATGTGCATAAAGTAATAATGTCTGTTTCATTCTACTATCCTTCCTATCCCCACATCCCCTCACCTCCTCTCCTTTCACCTCCCTCTACCTAATCTAAGGTAACTCTATTCTTCTCTAGTGCCTTGCCCCCCTTATTGTGAATTAGCATCCGCATATAGAGAAAACATTCCGTCTTTGGTTTTGGGGGGTTTAGCTTATTTCACTTAGCATGATATTTTCAAACTGCATCCACTTACTGGCAAATGCCATAATTTCATTGTTCTTTAAAGCTGAGTAATATTCCATTGAACATATACACAACTTTTTTGTATCCATTCATCTACTGAAAGATACCTAGGTTGTTGGTTCCATAGTTTAGCTATTGTGAATTTAGCTGCTAAAGGCCATAAGAGAGAGGAATCAGATTTCATATGGGGGAGAAAACAATAAGTATCTCAGCAGATTTTTCAACTCAGACCCTCCAAATCAGGAGATCCTGGAATAACATATACCAATTTCTGAAAGAAAATGGATGCCAATCAAGAGTATTATATCCAGCATAATTAACCTTCAGATTTGATAACAAAATAAAAACCTTTCATGATGAACAAAAGTTAAAAGAATTTACAGTGAGAAAGCCTGAAGTATAAAGCATCCTAAGAAAATATTCCAGGAGGAGAAAAGGAAAACCAACAATGGAAATCAGCAAAAGAAGGAACTACAATGAAGAAAAGGCCCATCAAAGGAGAAACTGAGTCAAGTTAAAAATCAAAAATAAACCAACTATCTGGATATACAAATCACATTTCAATAATAACCCTGAAAATGAATGACCTAAACTCATTAATTAACATGCATAGACTGACAGATTGTACTTTTAAAAAAGACCCAACAATATGTTGCCTTCAAGAGACTTATCTCACAGGAAAAGACATCCACAGACTGAAGCTGAAGGGGCAGAAAAAACATACCACTAACATGGACCATGTAAACAAGCAAGGATTTCCATCCTCACATAAAGTGAACTTCAAATCAAAGCTTTTGAAAAGGGATAAAGAAGGACATTTCATATGCTTAAGGTATTCATACATAAACAAGACATAACGATCATAAATACCTATACCCCAAACAGTCTAGGCTTCTATGTATGTCAAAGAAATTCTTCTCAAATACAAGAATCAAATAGTCCACAGCTTGACATTTCTGGGTGAGTTTAATACACCTCTCTCCCCATTGGATAGATCTTTCAAACAAAAACTAAGCAAAGAAACTATAGAACTCAATAATACAATCAAAAATTTGGACTTAACAGACATATATAAAAAATTCCATTCATCAATGAACGAATACACTTTCTGCTCAGAAGCACATGGATCCTTCTCCAAAATAGACCATATATTATGCCACAAAGCAACTCTTAGCAAATACAAAATAATAGAGATATTACCCTGCATTCTATTTGACCATAATGGAATGAAATTAGAAATCAATGATAAAATTAAAAAGAGAAGCTACTCTAATACCTGAAGACTAAACGATATGCTATTGAGAGATGTATGGATAACAGAAGATATCAGAGATGAGATTAAAAAAAAAATCATACTCCCATACAACTTACCAAAATCTCAGGGACACTATGAAGGCAGTACTAAGAGGAAAGTTTATTGCATTAAACTCATTCATTAAAACAATAAAAAGTCAAAAAAAAAAAAAAAAAAGGTCCTGACATTACATCTCAAAGCCCTGGAAAAAGAAGAACAAACCAACACCAAAAATAAGACAGGAAATAATTAAAATCAGGGCAGAAATCAATGAAATTGAAACAAAAGAAACAATTCAAAAAATTGATAAGCAAAATGCTGGTTCTTTGACAAAATAAATAACTAACAAACCCTTAGCCATCCTAATGACAATAAGGGGAGAAAACTCAAATTACTAAAATTTGTGATGAAAAAAGAAATATCCCACAGACACTATTGAAATACAGAAGACAATTAGAAACTATTTGGAAAATTTTTACAACAGTAAAATAGTAAACCTCAAAGAAATCGACAAATTTCTAGAGGCATACGATCAACCCAAACTGAGTTGAGAGGATATTCACAATTTAAACAGATCAATTTCAAGCAAGGAAATAGAAAATGCTATCAAAAGTCTACCAACCAAGAAAAGCCCAGGACCAGAAGGATTCACAGCTGAATTTTACAAGACCCACAAAGAAAAATTAATACAAATACTCCTCATATTATTCCATAAAATAGAAAAGGAAGGAACCTTTCCAAACTCATTCTACAAAGCTAGTATAATCCTGATACCAAAACTAGGCAGAAATACCAAGGATAGAAAATTTCAGACCAATATCCCTGATGAACATTGATGCAAAAATTCTCAATAAAATTCTGGCAAATTGCATACAAAAAAGTATTTTAAAAAATAGTGCATCATGATCAAGTGAGGTTCATTCCAGGGATTCAAGGTTGGTTCAACATACCAAAATCAATAAATATAATTCATCACATCATTAGACTTAAAGAATAATATGATTATATCAATTGATGCAGAAAAAACATTTGACAAAATACAGCACCCTCTCATGTTCAAAATAGTAGAAAAATTAGGGATAGAAAGAACATACCTCAACTTTGTAAAAGCTGTCTATGCTAAACCCAAAGCCAACATCATTCTAAATGGAGGAAAATTGGAAGCATTATCTATAAAAACTGGCACAAGACAGGGATGCCCTCTTTCACCATTTCTATTCAACATAGTCCTTGAAACTCTAACCAGAGCAGTTAGACAGACAAAAGAAATTGAAGGGACACAAGTAGAAAAAGAAAAATTAGAACTATCATTATTTGCTAATGACATAATTCTATACTTAGAAGATCCAAAAAAAAAAAAAAAAACTCCACCAGAAAACTTCTAGAATTAATTAAAAAATTCAGCAAAGTAGCAGGATATAAAATCAATACCCATAAATCAAATGCATTTCTATACATCAGTGATGAATTATCTGAAAGAGAAATTAGTAAAACTACCCCATTCACAATAGTCTCAACCAAAAAATAAAATATTTGGGAATCAACAAAAGAGGTGAAAGACCTCTACAATGAAAACTAAAGAACACTAAAGAAATAAATTAAAGAAGACCTTAGAAGATGGAAAGATCTCCCATGTTCTTAGGTAGGCAAAATTAATATTGTCAAAATGGCCATACTATCCAAAACCCTATACTGATTCAATGCGATTCCAAATAAAATATCATCATCATTACTTATAAAAATAGAAAAAAGCAATCATGAAATTCATTTGGAAAAATAAGAGACCCATAATAGCCAAAGCAATCCTTAGCAAGAAGAGTGAAGCAGGAGACATCACAATACTAGACCTTAAACTATACTACAAAGCTATAGTAATAAAAACTGCATGGTATTGGCTCCAAAATAGACATGTGGACCAATGGTACAGAATACAAGACACAGAGAAAAACCCACATAAATACAGTTATCTCATATTAGACAAAGGTGCCAAAAACATATATTGGAGAAAAGATAGCCTCTTCAACAAATGGTGCTGGGAGACCTGGAAATCCATGTGCAATCAAATGAAACCAAACCCCTATTTCTCACCAGGCACAAAACTCAACTCAAAGTGGATCAAGGACCTAATAATTAGACCAGAGTCCCTGTGCCTAATAGATGAAAAAGAAGGTTCAAATCTTCATCACATTGGTATAAGTCCCGGGTTCCTTAACAAGTCTCCTAAAGCACAAGAAATAAAATAAAGAAATTAATTAATGGGATGGACTCAAACTAAAAAGCTTCTTCTCAGCAAAAGAAAAAATTCTTCACAAAAGGTGAAGAGACAGCCTACAATTTGGAGAGAAAATTTTTGCCATATGCATGTCAGATAGAGCACTAATATCCAGGATATATAAAGAACTCAAAAAACTTAACACCAAAAAAATTATATCAATAATTGGGCTAAGGAGATGAACAGACTTCTCCAAAGACGATATACATTTGATCAACAAGTATATGAAAAAATGTTCAACGTCTCTAGCAATTATGAAGAAATGCAAATCAAAATTACTCCAAGATTTCATCTCATGCCAGTCAGAATGGCAGTTATCAAGAACACTGACAACAATAAATATTGGCCAGCATGTGGGGAAAAAGACATAATCATACATTGCTGGTGGGAGTGCAAAAATTGGTGCAACCAATATGGAAAGCAGTATGGAAATTCCTTGGATAACTTGGAATGGAATCACCATTTATCCCACTTCTTGGTTTATATCCAAAGGACTTAAAATCAACATACTACCCTGATATTTACAGCAACACAATTTACAATAGCTAAATTGTGGAACCAATCTTGATACCGTTCAACAGATGAATGGATAAAGAAATTGTGGTATATAAACACAATGGAGTATTACTCAGCATTGAAAGAGAATAAAATTATGGCATTTGCAGGTAAGTGCATGGAGCTGGAGAATATCATGCTAATGAAGCAAGCCAATCCCCAAAACCAAAGGCCAAATGTTCTGTCTGATAAGTGCATGCTGATTCATAATAGGAAGGGGTGTGTAAGTGAAAAATTCAGGAACTTTGATTGGGCAAAGGGGAGGGCAGGGTGGAGAGGATAGGTGGGGGCAGAAATGATGGTAGGATGAGATGACCATCATTACCTTAGATACATGTACATATGATGTGACACTATATCTCGTACAACCAGAGAAATGAAAAGTGATGCTGCAATTGTGTACAATGAATCAAAATGCATTCTGCTGTTATATATACCTAATTAAAGTGAATTAATAATTAATAAAAAAGAATAAGATGTATTATCAACATACCTGACATTTGTACTTATTAAAATTAAGCAGCAACAGAATAAGTAAATTGTGGAACTATCACAGATTGTTCCAAAGTGGGTTTTCTCTGACATATATTGGGAGTTCTACTTGTCTAGTTTTTTATTATTTTTCCTCTGCTTTGATGATCTTTGATCTGATTACAATCAGTATAATAAATAGTTTTCAGTTATTATACCATTTAAGTCTCAGAAATTGATAATATATTTTTTTCTTTTTTGACTTTATTTTAAATAATTTAATACACTTACCAAAGTAAGGTTGACCTAAATATTTTTTTTCAATTTTCTTCATTTTTTATTTGTACTTCATAGTTATACATAATTATGGGATTCATTGTTACATATTTGAACATGCACACAATATAACAATATAATTTGATCAATACCACTCCCCAGTACCTACCCCTCCCATCCCTTGGTCCATTTCCTCTACTAATTTCCGTATGATTTTTAGGAGATTTCAGCCCCCAGCCACCTTTCTTATACTTTTGCCTTACTTCTGCATATGAGAGAAAAATATATGACCCTTGATCTTCTGAGTTTGACTTAACTTACTTAACATAATGGTCTATAGTTCCATCCCTTTTCCTGCAAATTACATAATTTTATTTTTCTTTATGGTTTAGTAAAACTCCATTGTACTTACTTATGTACCACATTTTCCATTCATCTGCTGATAGACCCATAGACTGGTTCATACTTGACTATTGTGAATTGTGCTGCTATAAATATGGGTATTCATTGTATCACTGAAGTATGATGACTTTAATTCTCTAGAATAAATACTGAGGAATCCATAGCTGTGTCATAAAGTGGTTCCCTGCCTTTAGTCTTTTGAATCCATACTTATTTCCATAGTGGTTGTATTAATTTACAATACCACCAACAGTGTAAAAGTGTTCCTTTTTCTCCACATCCTCTCTAGAATTTATTATTATTTGTATTCTTGATGACTCCCATTCTGATTAATATGAAATTTCAGAGTAGTTTTGATTTGCATTTCCCTAACTGCTAATGATGTTGAATATCTTTTCATATATTTGTTGACCCTTTGGCTTAGCTCCAATGTACTCTTTCTTATTTAATATACCCAAATATCTGAAGCTCTAAGACACTCTGACTGTCCACCATAGCATTTTAGTGAAATCCCTCTTCAACCCACCTCACTGATAAGCAGTTCTCTTGCTGCTTGAATCCGAACCATAGAGCAATTAGGAATGCACCCTTCCTCTATTCTACTATCTACATAGCCCCATAACATTTGTCATCAACATTTCACAAATAAGAAAAGCTGTGCCAAGTAAGTGACTTTCAGAAAATTATGCAACAATTTTAAACCTCAGTCTTCAAAAATTTTAAATGATTATAATAGTATTTATTAAGTACTGTTACCACTATGTTATTAATATTAGTTTAATTATTCCTTTTCCTACCATATTAAAATTGCTGAATACATAGCTTTGAATTGATGGATAAATGAAAGAAAAATTGAAAAAAGGAAAATAAATTAAATAGTAACTATTTGTTCAAGAACTGCTTATCTGAGGGAAAAAATGCCTTGAAAAGATTGTATTTTTACCTTGGATAATTTCTTCCATTAATTTATTATGGTATCTATGACATTGTCATCCCTTTCTTAAGACAGCCTGTTTTCTGCTCTTATATCTCCCTATCAAAATATTTTCAAACATTAAAAGTGTATTTTCTGGCCTCAAGAATTCATATCTCAGTCCAAACTGAAATACATACACACACACACACACACACACGCACAGACATATTTATTATATACATAAAAATCCTGTCTCTCCTAATAGATGTATAAGATTAATGTGTGTATCACATATATATGTATACACCTATGAATATACATATATATCCTTATAGGCATACATATATATATGCTATTATGTATAGTAATATATAATATTATTATTGATATCTAATTTGTAAATTCTTTTTATATACTATATATGATTCATATTTTCCAGAGATATCTTATGCAAAATTATACACATAAAACCAACTTGATTGTATATTAGATGATTTATATTAATTAGAATAAAATAACATGCATCCTTTTTCTTACATGTAGAAAAAAATATCCTGAGGTTCTGATAATACCAATTTGATGTTTTAGAAACCATTACAATATATGATATATGTACTAAAACATGAAGCTAAAGAAATATTTTGATCTTCTGCTCTATAATTTATTATTAAGGACTAACTATTCTTGGTGTGAGATTTTATAATTCCTTCAAACTAACAAGTGTGGGAGGCCATCCTCACATGTGATTTGAGTTACCTCCCTGGCTGGGCAAGAGGTGCTTAGACACATCTTTGAGTCCAGAGCTTTCCCCACCCTTCTCAGGTCTGAGGGCTTGTCCATGTGGAGGCATGTCTGGCCACTACCCAGAATACCCAATCGTCGCCCCTGACCTTGTGACACTGCCCCCCCCCCCCTTAATTTTCATTGGATGGGATTTTCCCCATAATTTTTTGTTCCCCAATAAAAGTCCACCCCCTGGCATGTTCGTTCTCTCTCTCTCTCTCTCTCTCTCTCTCTCTCTCTCTCTCTCTCTCTCTCTCTCTCTCTCTCTCTTTCTCTCTCTCCTCTTCAGTAAACCTCGCTACCATAATAGGTGGCTGGAGGCTGGAGCTAGGAGAAGCCGTCCTGGAGCTGGTTTAAAGGTAATTAGAGCCTGTCTCTTTAATTCAAATTCCCTAAGGATTTCTCACATACTGAACCTTCATTTATGAAGCCTGTGCTGGCCGTGGGCTAAAACCAAGTTTGCCACAGTTTTATGGATACTGATAAAAGACAAGAGAATCCTGGACCAGAGACAAGGCTGTATTATTCATGACTTAATTCTGATGACTTAAATATAAAGACTCAAAGCTACTAATATTGTTTGGACATTGTAATGGGCAAGGGATTTTTATAAAAATATCTCCAAACCAGAGGAAACAGAATAAAATTAGACAAACAGGATTATATCAAACTAAAAACCTTTTTCACAGCAATGGAAATAAACAGAGTAAAGGGACAAGTTATAGAATAGGTAAAAATATTTGCAATCTCTTCATCTGACAAGAGGTTTATATCCAGAAAATAACTGGAAGTTCAAAAATTAAAAATTAATAATAACCTGATTTAAAATAGGTAACAGATCTAAATAGACATTTATCAAAAGAAAACAAGAAAATACCCAACAGATAAGTGAAAAACTTCTCAACATCACTATCTTTGGGAAAATACCAATCAAAACTATAATGAGGTTTATAATTTAATAAATTGGTTCCAGTGACAGTTCACTGAAGCAATTGTGTAGGTTAAAATTCCAAAATAAAAAAGGTATAAATTCACTAGATATAAATATACTAAGAATATTTAGTTATCAGACCATTTTTAGGCAAAATAATTATATGTGGTGGGGAATTCTTTTATAACTTATTTAAGGAGATGGGTGAAATACTGGAAAGGCATTAAGTATTAATAGAACAATTTTAGACTGTCTTCTTAGAAATGAACCCTATGGGCTATAGGATTATTCATTTTGCTAATTATAATCTGAGGCTAAAATTTAATTGTTTGAGAAAATAAGAAGCAGCTGTTCAAGCCTGCCAGTGAGCTGCCTTTCCTACTTACTTTTCTATTACATGGAAGTTAACTTTCTTGTACATGAATGTAGAAGAAATATTGAAAGTATGTTGGTTTGAAAGAGTATCAGTTTATCAGCTTGCTGGGGTCTCCACATACCTCTGTCTAACCCAGGTGGTATACATTATACATCTGTGTGTGAATGCATGCTCAAAAATATAAATACACACAGAGTTCTTTCTGCCACCTGAAGAAAATACTGCCAACAGTGCAAAAATTCTCCTGATAATGGTGGTTTAGGATTTTTACACCCACGCTTATTCGGCTTTGCTACTGCATGTCTAACTGTAATCCCTAGTGCTGGCATAGAAATTCACTGCAGGTATATACTAAATATTTACATCAGTTTAGGAGTTGGTATTCTTCTTTATCATGCTGGAAACATGCCACATGGCAAATAGGCTCAGTGCTTATATAACAGAATTCTTTCTGACATTCTCCCTTCCCTTAGTGTAAGATTACATTAATTTATTTGCTTTTAAAAACCTATGTAACTCTGTCCACTGTAAGTTGGCAAGACATTCCAGCCATACAGAGTTTAGATAAGTAAAAGGTTCAGGCGGATTGTTGATAGATAAATCCACTTTTTTTACAGAAAAAAGAAAAGGAGATTTAGGCATGGTGATAATGCATTCTTATCAAAGACTCTTGAATAAATGTTCAAGAAGTTTTTTCTGCTCTCAGTTTCTGGAATTTTAATTTTTTTCCTTCATTGAAATTTATTCTTAGGAAATCACATATATACTTTTACATCTATGTTACATTTATTTAAATGTAATTAAACACACACATATATCTCATCCAGAACTACAATCATAATCAGTCTTAAAAGAAAGGATAATACATATTCATCAAATTTTGGACAAAGGGGAGGCTAAGAATAACAAAAACTTTACTCTTCTATCTACAAACTTGAATATACTCCTAAAAATGATTTTTTTATTTTTTTTTATTTTTTTTTAATTTTTTATTGTTGGCTGTTCAAAACATTACATAGTTCTTGATATATCATATTTCACAATTTGATTCAAGTGGGTTATGAGCTCCCATTTTTACCCCATATACAGATTGCAGAATCACATCAGTTACACATCCATTGATTTACATATTGCCATACTAGTGTCTGTTGTATTCTGCTGCCTTTCCTATCCTCTACTATCCCCCCTCCCCTCCCCTCCCCTCCCCTCTTCTCTCTCTGCTCCCTCTACTGACATTCGTTTGTCCCCCTTATATTATTTTTCCCCTTCCCCTCACTTCCTCTTGTATGTACTTTTGTATAACTCTGAGGGTCTCCTTCCATTTCCATGCATTTTCCCTTCTCTCTCCCTTTCCCTCCCACCTCTCATCCCTGTTTAATGTTAATCTTCTTCTCATGCTCTTCGACCCTACTCTGTTCTTAGTTACTCTCCTTATATCAAAGAAGACATTTGGCATTTGTTTTTTAGGGATTGGCTAGCTTCACTTAGCATAATCTGCTCTAATGCCATCCATTTCCCTGTAAATTCTATGATTTTGTCATTTTTTAATGCAGAGTAATACTCCATTGTGTATAAATGCCACATTTTTTTTATCCATTCATCCATTGAAGGGCATCTAGGTTGGTTCCACAGTCTAGCTATTGTGAATTGTGCTGCTATGAACATCGATGTAGCAGTGTCCCTGTAGCATGCTCTTTTTAGGTCTTTAGGGAATAGACCGAGAAGGGAATAGCTGGGTCAAATGGTGGCTCCATTCCCAGCTTTCCAAGAAATCTCCATACTGCTTTCCAAATTGGCTGCACCAATTTGCACTCCCACCAGCAATGTACAAGTGTACCCTTTTCCCCACATCCTCGCCAGCACTTGTTGTTGTTTGACTTCATAATGGCTGCCATCTAACTGGAGTGAGATGGTATCTTAGGGTGGTTTTGATTTGCATTTCTCTGACTGCTAGAGATGGTAGCATTTTTTCATGTACTTGTTGATTGATTGTATGTCCTCCTCTGAGAAGTGTCTGTTCAGGTCCTTGGCCCATTTGTTGATTGGGTTGTTTGTTCTCTTATTGTCTAATTTTTGGAGTTCTTTGTATACTCTGGATATTAGGGCTCTATCTGAAGTGTGAGGAGTAAAGATTTTGTTCCCAGGATGTAGGCTCTCTATTTACCTCTCTTATTGTATCTTTTGCTGAGAAAAAACTTTTTAGTTTGAGTAAGTCCCATTTGTTGATTCTAGTTATTAACTTTTGTGCTATGGGTGTCCTATTGAGGAATTTGGAGCCCGACCCCACAGTATGTAGATCATAGCCAACTTTTTCTTCTATCAGACGGCGTGTCTCTGATTTGATATCAAGCTCCTTGATCCATTTTGAATTCACTTTTGTGCATGGCGAGAGAAAGGGATTCAGTTTCATTTTGTTGCATATGGATTTCCAGTTTTCCCAGCACCATTTGTTGAAGATGCTATCCTTCCTCCATTGCATGATTTTAGCCCCTTTATCAAATATAAGGTAGTTGTAGTTTTGTGGATTGGTTTCTGTGTCCTCTATTCTGTACCATTGGTCCACCCGCCTGTTTTGGTACCAGTACCATGCTGTTTTTGTTACTATTGCTCTGTAGTATAGTTTGAAGTCTGGTATCGCTATACCGCCTGATTAACACTTCCTGCTTAGCATTGTTTTTGCTATTCTGGGTCTTTTGTTTTTCCATATGAATTTCATGATTGCTTTCTCTATTTCTACAAGAAATGCCGTTGGGATTTTGATTGGCATTGCATTAAACCTATAGAGAACTTTTGGTAATATCGCCATTTTGATGATGTTAGTTCTGCCTATCCATGAACAGGGTATATTTTTCCATCTTCTAAGATCTTCTTCTATTTCTCTCTTTAGGGTTCTGTAGTTTTCATTGTATAAGTCTTTCACCTCTTTTGTTAGGTTGATTCCCAAGTATTTTATTTTTTTTTGAAGATATTGTGAATGGAGTGGTTGTCCTCATTTCCATTTCAGAGGATTTGTCGCTGATATACAGGAATGCCTTTGATTTATGCGTGTTGATTTTATATCCTGCCACTTTGCTGAATTCATTTATTAGCTCTAATAGTTTCTTTGTAGAGCCTTTTGGGTCTGCTAGGTATAGAATCATGTCATCTGCAAATAGTGATAATTTAAGTTCTTCTTTTCCTATTTTGATGCCTTTAATTTCTTTCGTCTGTCTAATTGCTCTGGCCAGTGTTTCGAGAACTATGTTGAACAGAAGTGGAGAGAGAGGGCATCCCTGTCTTGTTCCAGATTTTAGAGGGAATGCCTTCAGTTTTTCTCCATTCAGAATGATGCTAGCCTGAGGCTTAGCATAGATTGCTTTTACAATATTGAGGTATGTTCCTGTTATCCCTAGTTTTTCTAGATTTTTGAACATAACGGTATGCTGTACTTTGTCGAATGCTTTTTCCACATCTATCGAGATGATCATATGATTCTTATTTTTAAGTCTATTGATGTGGTGAATAACATTTATTGATTTCCGTATATTGAACCAGCCTTGCATCCCAGGGATGAATCCTACTTGATCATGGTGCACAATTTTTTTGATAAGTTTTTGTATCCGAATGGCCAGAATTTTATTGAGGATTTTTGCATCTAGGTTCATTAGAGATATTGGTCTGTAGTTTTCTTTCTTTGAAGTGTCTTGGTCTGGTTTAGGTATCAGGGTGATGTTGGCCTCGTAGAATGAATTTGGAAGTTCTCCCTCTTTTTCTATTTCCCGAAGTAGCTTGAAAACTATTGGTATTATTTCTTCTTTAAAGGTTTTGTAAAACTCTGCTGTATACCCATCCGGACCTGGGCTTTTCTTAGTTGGTAGTCTTTTGATGGTTTCTTCTATTTCCTCAATTGATATTGGTCTGTTTAGGTTGTCTATATCCTCCTGACTCAATCTGGGCAGATCATATGACTTAAGAAATGTATCTATGCCTTCACTATCTTCTAATTTATTGGAGTATAAGGATTCAAAATAATTTTTGATTATCTTCTGTATTTCTGAAGTGTCTGTTGTGATATTGCCTCTTTCATCCCGTATGTTAGTAATTTGAGTTCTCTCTCTTCTTCTCTTCGCTAGCATGGCTAAGGGTCTGTCGATTTTGTTTATTTTTTCAAAGAACCAACTTTTAGTTTTGTCAGTTTTTTCAATTGTTTCTTTTGTTTCAATTTCATTAATTTCAGCTCTGATTTTAATTATTTCTTCTACTTGTTTTGCTGTTGTTTTGCCCTTCTTTTTCTAGGGTTTTGAGATGAAGTATGAGATCATTTATTTGTTGGTTTTTTCTTTTTTTAAGGAATGAACTCCAAGCAATGAATTTTCCTCTTAGAACTGCTTTCAATGTGTCCCATAGATTCCAATATGTTGTGTCTGTGTTTTCATTAATCTCTAAGAATTTTTTAATTTCTTCCTTGATGTCTTCTATAACCCATTGATCATTCAGTAACCTATTGTTCATTCTCCAAGTGATGTATTCTTTTCCCTTCCTTCTTTTATCGTTGATTTTCAGTTCCATTCCATTATGATCAGATAGGATGCATGGTATTATCTCTACTCCTTTATATTGTCTAAGAGTTTCCCTGTGACATAATATATGATCTATTTTTGAGAAGGATCCATGTGCTGCTGAGAAAAAAGTGTAACTGCTTGATGTTGCGTGGTATATTCTATATATGTCAATTAAGTCTAGGTTATTAATTGTGTTATTGAGTTCTATAGTTTCCTTATTCAACTTTTGTTTGGAAGATCTGTCCAGTGGTGATAGAGGTTTGGTGGTTTATTTTAAATTGTTATTTTGCAAACTCTCTGACAGCATATCACTAGCCATGTCAAACACTCTCCTAAATTCCAAGTGGAAAAAAAAAACAGACACAATCTTCATGAAATGTATAATACATTTTGAGAATGTTAGAGAGCAGCCACACTCATGTGTACATGTAATGACAATAGAATAACACTGTGACGGGAAGCAAACTTTATAGAAAGTATACTTTCTCTCACTCTGAGGCCTCCAAAGTGCCTTACAATTACAATTTGGCTGCTTATGCAGGTTCTCCAATAGTGAAATAATTTGTGCTTTGTAACTGAGAAACCAGCCCTCTTGATGGTTTTATTTGGGATGTAATGTTTTGAGTCTTTGAAAACAGAATTTCTTAGTTTTATGTATATAATTATAAATGCAAGAGACTTTTTTTCTATGATGGAATTTTAATTCTGTTTCTCCCCAATGCTCTCTCTGCCTTTATATCTATTATGAAGTAGTAATAAATGTGCTTATAGATTCTAGGAATATTTACATTTTAAAAACAACTAAAATGTCTTTATTGGTCATCAATAAATAAAGTTAGTAATGTGTCATACAAAATTAGGACTTCCAAAACATAGAGTTATATATTTTCACCTCAATACAATGTAAGCAAAAGTTTCATTAAATAGCCCTTATGTTAAATATCTGTTACTTAATTTTCTCTACTCAAACAAATTAATCCACAGAGATTATATGAATTACATACATCCTCCAGATGTCAAATAATAGCTCTTCAAAATTTGGGGAGTTATTCAGAGTTTTTTTCTATGTACACTAAAATGATTTAAAATTTTAACCACATTGCATCTAAATCGTGCCCAAGTTATGTGTATAATATTGGGAAAATTAAGCTTAAAAATCATCTAAATTGTAGGAACAATAATTCAATAATGGTATCAAAATCGCACCAGCAGTAATCCTGGGTTTGTGCTGCTACAGATTTCTTTATGGCTATAAAACTTTAATTAAGTGGAACTCTGTATCTGTATTTCCATTAAAGTGATGTATTTGAAAAATGTAAAATGCCCCAAATTTAAGAAAGCATTTTCTTTTAAAACACTATGGAAATGAATTATCAATTATTGATTGGTGCTTTTAACATCTTACTGGTGCTTTATGTATTTTACTTTTAGTTGAACAATGCATAATGAAACTAAACACAACAGATCCTTCCATATCTCCTCAGGAGATCATTAGTTGTAAGGTCAGTTCCAGCTCGGGGATTATAGCTAATGGTAGTTCTTTAAACTATGATACAAACATTATTAAGAATAAACATTCTATTTTTCCCCCAGTACCTCTCCTTTCCCTTCACTTTTTCTTTTCCATGATCCCCTTCCTCTACTCTACTGGATTTCCTCCTCTTATTAGTTTTTAATAATAAGTATAGGTAAAAGTAGGATTCATGATGGTATATTTGCACATGGATATTACATATTTTAGTAGGTTTTCTTTCCCAATACTTTCATATTCTCCTCTTCTCACTCCCTCTCCATCCTCTTTATTTTGCTATATGTCTCCCTTCATTTTAATTCACTTTTCCCCCTTATCATTGTTTGGATATGAAGTGTCCCCAAAAGCTCATGTGTGAGACAATGCAAGAAGATTTAGAGAAAAAATGATTGGGTTATGAAAACCTTAACCCAATCAGTGAATTAATCACCTCATGGGATTAAGTGAGTGGCAAATGAAGGCAGGTAGAGTATGGCTACTGGAGGTGGGCCATTAGGGGCATGGCTTTGTGGTATACATTTGTATTTGGCAAGTGTAAATCTCTCTGCTGCCTGATGCCTTCTCTGGCCCTGAAGTTCTGCCTTACCTCTAGCCCTGAGGAATGGAACCTGCTGTCTATGGACCAAGATATCTGAAATCATGAGGGCCTAAATAAACTTTTTCTCCTCTACAATTGTGCCGGTTGTGTCTTTTAGTCACAGTAACGAAAAAGCTGACTAAAATACCCTTCCAGCTTCAACTTATGCATGAAAACATTTGACCCTTGACTTTCAGAATCTGGCTTATTTCACTTAATGTGATGTTCTCCAAACTCATCCGTATACCAGCAAATTTCATTTTTCTATTTTTCTTTAGGGCTGAATAAAATTCTATTGTGTACAAATAGCATATTTTATTTATTCAATCATTTACTGAGGGACACCTAAACTGGTTTCATAACTTGACAGTTTTTAATTGTACTTCTATAAACAATGGTATTCGTGTACCACTATAATATGCTGACTTTAGTTTTTTCAGACAAATATCAAGGAATGAAATAGCTGGGTCATATTGTAGGTTTATTCGTAGTATTTTGAGGAATCTCTATTGCTTTTTTATTGCTTGAGTTAATTTGCAGTCCTGCTGACAATGTATGAGTGTACCTTTCCCTCACATTTTACCAGTGTGTATTATTACTGGTATTTTTGATGATTGCTATTTCTAACTGGAATGAGACGAACTGTCAGAATAGGTTTGACTTACATTACCCATTGCTAAGGGTGTGGAACATTTTTTCATGTTTGCTAGCCATTTGTATTTCTTTCTTGAGAAGTGTCTGTTTAGTTCATTTGCCCATTTATTAAGTGCACTATTTATTTTTGGCATTAAATTTTCAAGTTATTTATATACTAATATCGAGAGATATTAATCTCATCAGAGTAATTAGCAAAGAATTTCTCCCCTTCCGTAGGCTGTATCTTCACTCTCTTAATTATTTTCTTTGATGTAAGAAGTTTGTTGTTGTTGTTTTAAATCTCATCTCACTATTGATTCTTTGTTTTACTTCTTAAGCTTTATTATCTTATTTTAAAAAGTTACTGTCTGTACCAACACCAATAATACTCTTCACAGAACTAGAAAAATCAGTTTTAAATTTCATATGGAAAAAATGAAACAGAATAGCCAAAGTAATCCTAAGCAATAAGAGCAAATTTAGAAACATCCCAATACCCAATCTTAAATTATGCTACAGAGCTATAGTAACAAAACCAGCATGGTTTGGGGATAAAAACAGACAAGACCAATAAACTAGAATACAAGACACAGAAACAAATACATATAGATACAGTCATCTAATCCTTGACATAGTTGCCAAAAACACATTTTGAAGTCTTTTTAACAAATGGTGCTGGGAAATCTGGATGTTCATGTGTACAAAAATGAAACTAGATCTCTATCTCTCACCCTGTACAAAAGCCAACTCAAAGATCTAGGAATTTGACAAAAGAACTCTGCAGCTTCTCCATGAATAAACATTCTTAAGAATTATACATTTTTTGCTCAGTGAAATGTAGGTACAGGTTGTAAAGAAGCATGTGGACTTGGTACTGCATATTTCATACCAAAGTTTGGTATCAAATGACCCTGTTTCCTGGTGCTCTCATTTTAAAGCATAAAAAAATCTTACTAGCACTTTCTTTGTTTCTCTCTCTCTCTCCTTTTCTCCCTTCTCTTTCTTCTCTTCTCGACATTTCCCTTTCCTTCTTCATATTTCAACCATAAACATCATATATATATATATATATATATATATATATATATATATATATATATATATATATATATATATAAAACCATGACAAGTTGCTCTGACTTTTAAAAATAATTGTTATCTATTTATGAAAGGTTTTAGTTTTACTTGTGTTTTAAGGATGTTATTTGATTTATGTTTTCTTCCTTAAGGGAAAACAATGCAATTGTTTGCTTACTGCCAAGGTGGACCATCCAAACATTTCTGTTCCAAATGGAACAAACTGTATATTCAAAAATTCAATTAAAACTCTCAAATAAAGGTTAATTATTTTTGTGCCATCCCTGTGCAAGGAGATATTATTTTGCTTAGAAGGCATATTTAAGTTTCTATGAATAATTCAGATATGTAATAAGTCCTGTTGGAATTGGAAAGCTAACTTTATTTGTTCATTGTTCATATATAATATTGTAAGTGTTCCAAAAGTATTAGAATTATTTCTTTTCTTTCTAGTATTTGGGTTTGATATTGGATTCTGTGTTTATTTTACTTCCTAAAAGGAAGTGTGTTCACTCTTGATTTAGTATAAATTTTCTTTTTTAACATTATAACATGTAAGTTTATATTTTTAAAAATTGTATTTGATTGATAGTAAGCTTTTAAAATGTTTTTGCATAATAAATCATTTTTTAAAGCATTTCAAAAACTAAGGAAAGGAAAATCTTTGATGAAACTGCCATCAAATACACTGTGAATCTTATGTTTAATGAAGAAAGAAGTCATAAAAAAAAGCCAAAGTGCATCAGAAGGCAAAAGTAAATATTTCTACCCCAAACCTAAAAGAATATTTATTATCCTAAGAAGCTTTAGTTGCTTTTCCAAGGTCAGAAAAAAAAAGATTAAAAGAGTATTCACAAGGGTTTTTTTATATACTTTTAGTATTGTATTATCCTTATTTTTTTTATTTATTGTTCCCATGTAACTAATTTACTTTGAAAAAGAAAATATCTTAACAACCACAATGTTTTATTTTATCATTTATTATTAAATTATACATTTATTAACATATGTTTCTTTATTTTTCTGTCAATTAAATGCAAATTACTTAAGATTAGTGTTTTTCTTATTCCATATAATTTCAGCACTTATGAGAGTGACAAGTACAAAACACATTTTTAACAAATTAATTTTTAATGTAGATTTATTCAGGACCTTTTGGAAAAGTTATTAGGAAATGCTGAATAATCAATGACAAATCACAAAGACACATTCTCTATATATTGTATAAATACATCTTGATCCTAGTAAGTTGTAATTGACTTGGAAATTCACCCAAACTTGCATCAGATTTATGGCAACAAAATTTAAGATTTAATAATAATCTATTTCAATGTTCATTTTACAAGACATAAAATTCTATAAATAGATTTATTCATGAGCTTATATTTTAAGAAATTAAAATATTTCATCGAATCTGAATTCAAAACTCCAACTTCACAATTAGCTAAAAACATCTTCATCTTAAAAGACATTCTCAGGAGAGGAGGGGCATACAATTGTCTCTTGCTTTTTTAGACCTATGTTCCCATTCCCCACTGTACATTTGCAGTCAGAGCAAGAAAAAAGAAAGGCTGGGGGTGCGCACATGTACATATTCTTGTACTGGTGTGGTCTCCTGGTTAACATTAGCTGGCAACTCTGTGTTACTAAATGAAGTATACAAATGCTAACTCTTTCATAGATTAAAACTTCAGGTCCTTGTACGTCAAGGGTTTTCTCACTGTTGTCTTCTCTAAAATGGATATGGCTTCCTCCATCCAGCTCAGTTTTTCAATCACCCCTCCTTTTCTGTCTCTAGCAGAAAAAGTAGAGTTGCCAATTCTAGGGTCTTCTTTGTTCAGCAGACATTTTTTTTTGATGTAGTTCCATCATGTTTTCACTTAGTTCATCGATATTCAATTATCTTTGACATACTAGATCATGGAAGAAAGATATCTGCCACCATTGTTCTGTTTCTTTTGTTTTGTTTTGTTTGTTTTTGCTGTGCCATTAGAGATACCTTCAGCCAATCTATAATTTTCAGAGTTTTCCAGTTAGGAAGTAGCTTCCAGACTCTATGTTCTTGATTTGTACCTGTAATTCATAGAATATTAGTTCATATTTCCATAAAGACACTTCATGGCATTTTTATCTGACTTTTCAAGTTCAGCAAACCTCCAGATAGGGAAAAAGACTCTAGTGTTCCTTCTTGAAAGGAGGTCACCAGAGTTCCTTCTACAATATACCATTTGATGTGATGAAAGTGGAGAATATGCTATTACCTCATGAAGATATAATAAAAAAAAAAAAACAAAGTATTCTTTAGGGCAAATAATTCTTTTCAAAATTTCTAGTATTCTTTGATATAATTTGAATTTCAGTTGGAGTTTGAATGGAAGCTGTTTGTTCTTCTCTCTTATGTTCTGAATGTATGATTGCAGTACATGCAAAGTACTTATCCACTATTGTAGCTAGCTGCAGGAATTCAGATGATATTTTAGAGAACAGGATAAATTTTATCATTTAATACAAATATCAAACCACCATATGGCCCCTTTGAGAACTATCCCATTGAGTTGTACAGTATGGCAGCTCTATCACAACTAAGAATAAACAAGGGACTTGGCCATCTGAAATTATATAACTGCTAGATTATGCATAAAGACATTTATTTAGACTTCAATATTTTCACTAATGTTCTGAGTAGAGCAGAAGGAAGGTTTATTCATATAAAATTCTGATATAGATGGAATGAATATTCCATAGGACACTTTTAGAATGTCTTTGTAATGATACAAGTTCTCAGACATATTGGAGTTTTGATATGGAGTTTAAAACGACAATATAAGATTAATAAGATGAATTAATCTGAAAATCAGAAACTGTAATCAACTCTAAAAAAGACAAAAGTACTAAATTTGATATTCTGGGATTTGGGGTAAGGGGGAATAGGAGGGAGGAAGGGGCCAGCACAGCTAGAAGTAGCACAATATAAGCATAAAATTCATTAAACAAATAAAAGCAAATAATAAGTTCCAGGAGTCACTCTATTAAAAAGGGGAAAGGCTTACAAGACTGTGCCAAAGTGAAGTCATTGTGACAACAGATAGTTTGAAATTCAGAGAAATTTGTTTTAGTAAAGTTAAATAAAACAGAGGGTAAAAAAAAGATAATTAGTAGAAAGTTGAAGAGATGCTCATGAGTCAGAATGTGCCATACGAGACAGATGTACAGTTAAAAAGATAAATCAGAGCCTGATGCTTATAATTTATGGCATCAACAAAAGATAGCAATGGGTAAAGAATCAGTAGTCAGAAAGTGGAGAGGAGGTTAAGGCTAGGATAGCATAACAGAAAATACACTGTGCTTGGCAGAGGATGAGTGTTGTGCTGTCTTTACTGGAATAAACAAACAAACAAACAAAAAAAAAAACAATGTTGACATTTAGGATCAATTGATTCTCTGGCCCTATCAGAGAACTGAGGTTCAACGATAAGCCAACACACCAGAATGTGCAGAGACAGGTACATCAAGGGAGATAGGACAACCAAAATCTACCTGAACTGGAGCAGAGCCACTGGAGCCATAATCAATTTTGAAGAATTGCTGGAGGCTGAGTATGCACATCCCGGGAATGAGAAACTCTAAGGGAGCATAGTGGAAGTAGTAGGCAGAACCCTACCTTTTCGACCTTTCTTTCTTCTTTCTTTCCTTCCTACCAGAAATCCCACAGAAACTCTATGATCTCAAAAAAATTCTCTCATCATGGTTGAGGTGGGGATGGAGATGCAAAAACATAGGAAAGTATGTGTACCCTACGTCTTCATAAAGAGTAAAGGGTATTACAACAGCATAATTCTGAATTGTTTTTTCCATCTGGGAATAGATTATTCCTACACACTTTAGCCCCATTTACCTTTTGTGTCCTACCTAAGGGGATAGGTGTAAAAAAACAGAAAAGGACCAGGAATTTAAGGAAATAAATTGGAAATTATGCAATCAGGGAAGAGAATAGAAGGTGAGGGTGGAAAATATTCCAGTCCTGAAACTCAGACCCACTTACAAACTGAGATTTAATTACAATATTATAGAACACTGGATGCCATCCTTCAACTTAACACCTGAATTCCATAGTAATAATACTGTATTATAGAAGAAGAGCTATAAGACATATATTCTCTATGTGTCACTCATCTATGTGACACAGTGTAAGAATTATCACAAAGAAAGATTAAAATAACTATTATTAATATATTTTGGGTTCTATTGAAATAGTTACTAAGTACAGATGGGAAATGTAAACAGAAAGATGGGGACTGAAAATACCAGGAGCAAATTCTAGAAGTAAAATATACAATAACTAAAATAAAGTGTGCCTTCAATGTCCTCATCAGTAAATGTGACACAGCTGAAGTTGAAGTAAACTTGAAGCCACATCAATAGAAGCTTCCCAAAGACATAAAGAAAAAAAAATTGTGGGGAAAAAAAAAAAAAACAATAAAAATTTCTGTGGAAATTTATAAAGGGATAAGATATGTGTAATTGAAATGCCATAGGGATAGAGATAGAGAATAGAGCTAAATAAGTGAAGAAAAAGAATGGTCAAGAATTTTCTGAAATTGGAAAAGTTACTAAAGCAAGGAGCAACATACCTGCTCAGAGAAATCCAACCACAATAAATACTAAAAACATAACTTCAGTATAATACCTTAAAACCAAAGAAAACAAAGTCAAACAAATCCTGAAAGAAGCCCATGGAATAAAAATATTGTATCTACACAGGAACAAGGATATGAATTTCATCCAAAGCCATGAAACAAGAAGTGAGTGAAATGAAAAATATGTCAAGAGGATTTTAACTAGGATACAGAGAAGTCATCTTTTGAGATTGAAGGATAAAGATTTATCCAGTCAAATAAAAATTGAAAAAAATATCTTCCACAGAAATACACTGCAAGAAATTATCAAATTTCTTCAGGCATAAAAATAAATATGTAGGTCAGAAATGGGATTTGCACAAGGAAAGAAAATGCATTGGGAAAGGAATAAGTGAAAGTACAATAAAGATTTTTATTTTGCTTATTCTTAATGGATCTAAAAATAATTACTCAAGGAAATAGGAGTAGCAATGGACTGGATGGTTATAACATATGGATGAGTAAAATGAATGACAGCAATCTACAGGAAATAGGAGGGAGGAATCAGAAATGCTATTACATAGTGTCTATGCCACCTCTGAAGCAGTACAATCTTTCTTGATGCTGAACCTAGATTAAAATGCATATTGTAAACTCTAGGACAACCTTTAAATTTTTTTTAGAAGTGTACTTGATACACTAACAGAGAAAATTAATGGAATCAGGTAAAATGTTCAATTAAAACAACAGAAGTTAGGAGGAATGAATTTAATATGCATCACCCAAACATCACCTGGAAAGCTTCAATCTCTTGTAATCCAAACGCCTGTTTTGTGCTTGTTAGCTTAGATGACTGTAGCACAAACTGTCAGATATGCAAACATTTATAGGGGACAAAAGTGTATTGGGAAAATAATCCTAGCCAGACCAGCTTAACCAGGCAGAAGTGCTAAACCCACCTGAAGAACATGTGGATGTGAAAGATAAGAATTAACAAAGCCAGATATGTGGTCCAAAGACTCTTGAGATTTTAACAAAAGGTGCTGCTGAGAAATCTAGTTCTTCCTGAGAATATTCCAGGGAAATGCATGGTGTGGCTCTAGGATGCCTCCAACAGTGAGTGCCAGCTGAGAAAGGAAAAGGTACAATTACAGAGAAGGAACAACTCTACAAAACCTTGAGCTCATCCAGTTTAGAGTTCCATGATACTGGTGATAGATTGTTTTTTAACATTGTGAAGATAATTATGTTGCCTTGTTCACTGTAACCTTTTGTCTCACCAAAAGTTACTGTGTTATTTCAAGTCCTTGACTTGTCAGAGAGTTTATTTCATTATGGGACACAGAAACATCTTACCACCCCCCAAGGACAAAAGAAAATAAAAATAAAAATAAAAATAAAAATAAAGAGAGAAACAAAGAAACAGACCAAAGAGCAAAGAACAGAAAACCATTACACACATGGTAAGTTTTAGTCTAATGATATCAATACTCAGTACAAACATGACTGATGTAAATACAATAATTAATACACAGATTTTTGTATTAAAAAATACCCAGTGCCATTGTCAATAGAAATACATTTAAAAACCATTAGAGAAAGTTATAATATGCTAAAACAAATCAAAACTGAAGTAAGTATTTTACACAAAATACAATTCAGAGTCAGGAAGATTATTAGGAGTAAGGAAAACTATAATTGTTCATTTTCCAAGAAACTTAACAAACCTAAATATTTTCTACTTGGAAAAGAGTGTCAAAACAGGACAAAATATGATAAAAACACTTTATCCCAGAACCTAAATACCCAGAGCAGAAAGTAATACTAAAAATGCCTAATATTCTCAGAAAAAGACAACCTAAGACACTGAACAATTTAACTACATACTTCAAAACGTGGATAAAATAAGAATGGAATATAATTTATAAGAAGATACTCTGGCACATATGTATGAACACTGTTTTCTTAAAACATTGATTTTCCAGGCTCAAATTAGGAAATACCACAACAAAATGAATCTAAAAAATAATATCAAAGACTCGTTAATTTTCCCACACTGTACTAGATAATTAAATAACTACAAAATAAGTATCATTTGTTCTGAATAATTTTAGAGACACATTTGATAAATTAACAAAACCACCCAAGTTGTTGTTTAAAAAAAGCAATTTAAATGCCAATTGTTTTTGATCACATAGAAATTTGGTGCATTAAATTAACATCTGGTAAACATACTAGAAAAGTTGCTTACAAATAAATATTCACTTCTTCCTGTACTAAATATAGTTACCTATAAACAATGTTAAAGGTTGAGACCATTTCCAATAATCATAAAAATAAAATTTATACATACCCCATGTGCACATACACATAATACCAATGTTGCTTCTGTTATGTCTACCTATGTGTGTGTGTGTATATATGTTTGTGTGAGTGTCCATATTTTTGTGTGTGTGTTTATATATATTTTCCATGATTATATTATAGACCAGAAATACACTCGAACTTTAATAGGAGATAGTAAACAATGAAGAAAAAATTACCTAGTTTAGAAACAAATACTAATATCATCAAATTATCTGGATACTTTAAGTCTAGAACAAGTTACAGTATATGTGGGCCAAATTTACATTTTGTTTTTGTTTCTGTTAAGAACTACATACAACATATTCAGTTAAAAATATGTAAAATATTCAATAAAATAATGTTTTTTAAAAGAGTAATAAAAATTGTTAGGGTTCTCCAGAGAAACAGAACAATACAGAATATAGTTACTTATTTGTTTACATGTCTGTTCAATATAAATAATTGGCTTATATGTTTATGAAGGCTGACAGGTTACAAGATGAACAGTCAACATGTTGGAGACTCAGAAAAGACTGTTCTGCTGGTTTGAAGATGGGGAAAGCTGATGGTATAGTTACAGTCTGAAATCTGGAAGACTCAAAACCCAGGTAGAACTGAAGCTCCAGTTTAAATTTAAAGATAGGAAAAATATTGATATCCAGCAGCCCCAAGGCAATCAGGTAGGAAGAGCTCCCCATTACGCAGCAGTATTTTTTTTTCTTTTTTCCTATTTAGGCCTTCAGCTCTTTGGATGAAGTCCATTCACTTTAACAAAGGCAATCTGCTTATCTCAGTCTACCAATTCAAATGTTAATCCTATTCAAAATGCCCCCAGAATAATGTTTGAACAAAAGTCTGGATACCCCAGGACTCAAGTCAAGTTGACCATCATGGAAACTATCAGAATATGACTAGCCTTCCCAGCCACTTTGAAAGGCAAGGGATTCTTTTGTTAAAAAAGGACCCAAATTATACATCTTGAAAAGAAACACCGTGAGATGTGACATCTTAAAATTCAACAAAATCAATGAAAATAATTCACTCAATGAAAAAAAAAATTGAACTGTAGATTAGATTTTAAGATTTAACCCAGGAAGCTGCAGAAATTAAAGGAGGTGAAACTGTGGAAAGAAATTAAGGAATGTAGAAGACAAAGGAGAATTTGTGCATCTGAAGATGAGGAGAACAGATCAAAGACAGAGGGGAAGTAATATTTGAGAAAATAATAACTATAACGTTAAAGAATTAATAAGTCATACAAATTTGTAAGTAAAAAAGGCATAGCATATAACCAGGCAGTAACAGTGGGAAGGCATATACTATCACTGTGTAGTAAAGAAGAAATGATCAAAGATATGAGCAGATTCATAACTGCAGAAAAGGATAAAATCTGAACACCTACATAAGACTGATAGCCAACTTCTCAAAATAATAATGAAAGTGAAAATATTATGGCAAAACACTATCATACATTTTATAAAAATTAGTGAAAATTGTCAAAATAGAATTATTTTGCCAGCTGAACTACAGAAGATGAGGGAGAAATAAAGACAAATCAATAAGAAAAAGAAAATTTTATCATTAGTAGTATTTCATAAAATAAATTTCCAAAATATATACTGATAGATAAAATAATTACAGAAAAAAGAAAGTAACGTTACAAAAGTAAATGGTGAACAAAGATATTGACAGATGAGTGGACAAAATTCTAAAAATGCCACCTGTATAAAATGATAATGAATTATAATACATAAGTATATAAAAATGTTCAATATCCCTAGAAATCAGGAAATGCAAATCAGAACTACATTGAGATTTCATCTCACTTCAGTTAGAATGGCAGTCATCAAGAATAAAAATAATAACAATGTTGGTGAGGATGTGGGGAAAAGGTACATTCATACATTGTTGATGGAACTGCAAATGTTTACAACCAATTTGTAAAGCAGTATGGAGAGTCCTCAAAGACTAAAATGGAACCACCATATGATTTAGCTCTTCCATCTTTCATATTTATCCAATAACGTTAAAATCAGCATGCAATAGCAATACAGCCACATCAGTGTTTATAGCAGCTCAATTCACAGGAGCTAAGTTATAGAACCAGAGCGGATACCTCTCAACATATGAGTGAATAAGGGAAGTACAGGGGGACTGAATTTATATTCCATGCATGTATGATTATGTCAAAATAAACCTTTTTCTTATGTATAACTATAATGCAGTAATAAAAACATAAAAAGATAGTGAATTATATACATAATTTTAATATTTATATAATATTTATACAATCATGTTTTAGTTTGGACTTACTCTTTGTAAAAAGAAGAAACATAAAAACAAATAATTATTTGAAGGGATCATGGCAGAATTTCCTCAGTGATTAAGCTCTTATGGTAGGAAATAAATTAATATTTGACTTAATGTCCAGTTAAATAATCATACACAATTTTAAATATAAAGTTTAAAATTGAAACTGTGTTCATAATACTCAAATGAGTATACATAACTAATAATATGAAGCTAAAACAACAAAAAATTACAATTCATAAAATAAGATAAAAAATATAATGAAAAAAGAACATAAAAATATGAAAGATGTACAAAGCACTACAACTATAAATGTAAAGAAAAACATAGATGTAAAGATGGAGATTAACTGTACTAGAAAAGAAAAAAGAAAATAAACAACAACAAAAAATAACTTCAAGAATAACAAAAATAACAACAAAAAATTACTCTTCTCAAATATATCCATAAACTAAGGAAAAGTTGAGAGTGATAAAATGAAATTATGGAAAACAGATAGCAATCAAAAGAAACTATAGTAGCTCTCTGTTATTCTCACCAGGTAAATTTTAGTATAAAATTTTTTTAGAAATGGTATCTATAAAATTACTATTTAAATGTTAATTCATCAGGGAGATATGATAGTTATTAACTCATATTAACAGAAGAAAATTTAGCAAAATATATTAGACTATAGGGAAAGTAGATAAATATACTATTATGATGGGATGTTTTGATAATTTTATTTCTATTATTAATAGGAACAATAAATATAAAAGCTTATGGAAGATTTAAACAGAACACTACCCTGGATCCCATTTTCATTCAGAACAAAAGCATGTCTTTGTGCTGCCCAAATAGTGTTTAAACTGACTCCTTTTCTCCTCTTGGTGCCATCTCAGAATACCTTCCATCTTGTTTAACCTGCTCCAGCTCTTGGCCAACCAACTCTTAATGTCCTATGCATGCTTCTCTCTGTGTAATGACTGAGATCACTTCCTATCTTTGCTCTGACACCACTCCCTATAAAAGGTGATGTACACTTTCTCTACTCCAGATATCCCAAGTCAGTTCTGTTTTTTCCCTTAACCACTTATCTTCTTCTATCATATTACTCAATGTGCCCATTTCTTACATTACTTTTAATTGTCTGCCTTCCCACCCCTGCTTGAATATAAATTGTATAGAGGAAGGGATCAGTATTTCCTTCACTGATATATGCCAACCACTGGAACACAAAATATACTCAATAAATATTTGTTCATTGAGTGAAAGGTTGACAAAGGCTATGACAGACCCAGATAAGCCAAGTAGAGAGGATGGGATGGTCAAAGGCAATTGATTTTTCCTGTAAGAATTCAATTCTAGCAATGACCATCAGTAAAAATAAAAGAAATCTGTTAGTAAAGCTAAACCAATTCCATCATGGGATACTTGCTGGGTTGTCATTGATGCTAAGATTTCTGACACTTTTTAAGGATCCCTCATTAGAAACAATATTGGTAGATAGAACCTAGGGATGCTTCAGGACTTTCAGTGAGGCTAATTTGAATATATGTTCCCTGTCTTGTTGAGATGAAGACATCACTGTGCCTTAGCTCTAAGAACTTAGAACCTAGTGTCAGAAAAATCATTACTAAATAAATAAGTTCAGACAAACAAACAAAACAATTAGTAATATATCTCAGTTTGTTGGCAAAAGGTTCTAATTTGTAATGAAAGCATTTATATATTAGGAAACATGGGCATATTAAATGATGTAATATATCTAGGTGTACATCTCTTTCAAATTAAGAAAAATATTAGTCAGACTCTACCTCTACAAAAGAATTCCAGTATCTTCTGAGAGGAAATATTTCACAAAGTCATAGGACTCCAAGCTAGAATCTACAATGCAATTATTTTGCAATGCTGATAATTCCTTTACATGCAACCATAATTTATAATATCATTAAAATATCTCTATGACTCTTCATTTATTATTGATTTCATGTCTTATCTCACCCTGTTTGTAGTCATGGCTCTTCCTACAAAAGCATGTCAATGTAAATCTTTACAACAAAATTGAAACTATGTAAAAATGAGTTAAATGCTTAGGATTTGTGGCATCCATTATTAACATCCATCAAATGCTAAAATTGTGTTGAGATCAAATAAAGGAAATTTGTTTTGTTTTGGGTACCAGGGATTGAACTCAAGGAGACTCAACCACTGAGCCACATCCCCAGCCCTATCTTGTATTTTATTTAGAGACGGGGTGTCACTGAGATACTTAACACCTCACTTTTGCTGAGGCTGGCTTTGAACTCTTGATCCTCCCGCCTCAGCCTCAGCCTTCCAAGGCTCTGGCATTGCAGGAGTGTACCACCAAGTGAAGGAAATTTGAATAAAGAATGTTCTAACTTTCTTTGGCCACCATACAATGTTTATATGAGAATCACCGGTGATCCAAGGACTATTGTCTCTTTAGAGGATTTCATAATTTGGGTAATTGGGTTCAAGTTTACTTTGACAGTTTGGCTTTAAAACATTTGTGGGATGGCACAATAGTTACTATTGGTCAAAAGCCTACATTTTCAACCACATTCCTTTTATCTATTCTATAATACTTTTCCTTTGTCATTAATTTTATTGCTGATAGTTTCTATTTGGACAAGAAATATGGTGCTTTAATCCCTTTTTTCAAAATCCACATGAGAATTATACCCGTCCCTTCAGTGTTTACCCCTAATATACCGAGACCTTGATTTTATAGTATAGTAATAATTTGTCTTCTTGTAGAAAATGGTATTCTTCTAAGTAACAGGTAATATATTCTTCTGTTTACACACACACAGAAACACATGCACATGATGCCAACAATAAAAAAATAAGATTTTTATGTCTAATTTTCATTGTCATAATTCAAGATTACTTATAAGGTGAAATGAAACAAGTGTATAATAAATTTATTATAATCATTATTTATTTACAATATTTCTTAAGTCCAAGAGAACTCAAAACATGTTTTCTTCAAGTTTGTCTCTCAATATTATGTGCATTTATGAAAATATATTTATTTCTTCAGATCAAAGACACTCTTAGTTATTGGATGTACAATTACTCTATGTGCCACCAAGATATCCAGAATGCTTCCAATCACTTTAAAATGCTATGAAGCTGAAGGCAAAAAACAGTCTTTCACATTAAAATATAAATATATTTTATATATTACCTTATATACTTATATATTTATTTTATATTTAAATTTTTATATATAAATATATATAATATATATACATATATATATATATAATTTATATATTATCTTCCTATTCCTTGTTAAAATATAAATTGATATCTCACACATTTTGATTATATTTTTTAAATAAAATTGTCATTTCTGTACTATATTATGTGAAGGAATTTATATGAAAATCAGAACATATCATTGATGACAACTGCATTTTGGTGTAGGTTGCAGATATATTTTTCAGCAGTAATTATAATGAATCAAATAGATTTTTCTCTTTCTATTATTGTGAAGTAGGTTGAGAGTATTATGAATGCATCATTCTTAGAAAAGCTGCAGATAGGTCATGAAATTTAATGAAATAACTAGCCTATCATAGAGATAAATTTACTTGGAAGATTAGATATGGCAATTGATGTAGGAGGTTCTGCTTCTGGTAATGATAGACTAGCTCATGAGACATTTCCTCTAATAGATAACAATTGTAATCTCCAGAGGAAAAAATTAAATAAAATGAAGCAATTATCTGAAAGCAATAGAGAATGACCAGAAGCAGGCAGACGATACAGAAGAGGAATCACCATTTGGAAGATGGAAATAGCACTAGATGTGTTTATCATTTTTTAAAAATATGTATTGCTTTTATCCTGAAAGCAAGCCCAATTTGTAGCATGTGAAGTAACAAAAAGTTAGATAGAAACTTACAGTTTTCTGGCTTGAAGAACTACAGGAAAGAGTTTGGTGGCTTTCATACAACTAGACAGGGATCCCATGGGAGGAAAAACCTCAAATTCTGCACATGAACTCTTCAAATCTCTAGCTGACTGCTGAATTTTATATGCATGTGGCGGACTCCAAAACATCCAGCATAGGCTGAGTCAAACGGATTTCTGCTATTTACCTCAGGAAAGTTTTGAATTTGAGTTCAATCAGTTTTTAACCATTTGCTATTCCAAAGACTAACAAATACTGTACGATTAGAACCCAAACTAGAATTTCTACAATATTTTTATCCACAGTGTTGAGAATGCATTTAAAATTTGACCTACATTTGAGAAGAAAGGAAACCAATCTAAGACCATCCAGATTTTGCAATTAGTAGAAAAGAATGGTCAAACAGCTGTTATCATCATGTTTATAGACAGAAAGTAAAATATGATTTAATGAACGAACAAAAAGTTTCACATAATAAGGAGAACAAAAAGAACCAAATGCTAATTTTAGAATTGAAAACAGTATCTAAGAAAACATATATAATATCTTAATGTCTAATATGATTAGCACTAAAAACATGATAAAGAGAAGGAAGGAAGGATGAAGGAGGGAAGGAGGGAGAGAGGAAAAAAAACTGTAGCTGAAGAACATTTTCACCTTTAAACTCCATGTATTTAAAGTTTGTGTTAATAGTAAAAATCACCAAATTAATAGACTAGAATACTTCTTCTTTTGAGTCCTTCTCTTCTATGAATAAAGTGTCCAATCTTTTTTTTTTTTAACATTATGTTTTATATTCCACTTACTTTGTCAGACAGATACACTCAGCTTAAAATGTTCTGATGTGCTGACTATAATCAAATGTATTTTAAGTTCAGGAACAGGACACCATTTATCAGACATCATTTAATGTGATCTTCCATTACAAAATGTAAAATCTTAATCCACTGTATTTCTAGCCCTTCTGAGCACTTACTTTTTTTTTTTTTTACTTTTAGTTTACATTTGCTATATCTGAAATCCAGACACAATGGCTTTCAATAGAATTTATATTCTGTAAGAGAAAAGATCATGGATTTCTGGTTGAAATTAAGTTTACAAATGACTTTGATAAAAACTATTTTAATAAAAGTATTAATGAAATATTGTATCAGTAAATATTAAAAGGAACTAGAACAGTAAATGATCCTGATGGATCAATTCCTAGAAAAAAAAATTATCGGTATTGTATAAAGCTAAATGCATAACCACACACTAATTATCTTAAATTGATATATATTTTCTTCACTTTTCTGCTCCACTGAAGATCATTATACTGACACTTATAATATAAAACATTTTAAGAAAAAAGTAAGATAAATGATCTCAGGCCTTAACCATAATCAGTGTAAAAGTCAACCATGAAGTTTCCAAATGAGAAATAAATCATACAGGTTTTTCTTTGACTTATATAGGCATTTTAATTACGTTATTTTTAACTTAGTTACTATCCACTCCCATATAGATATTTTTTCCCCTTCTAGCTATGTATTTAAGTGTTGCAGAATTAAATTGGAACAAAAAAATAGAACAGAAATGTTATAAATAATTATTTAATTTCTACATAATTAAAACAACCCAATTCAACAATGCTGGAACAATTACAATGAGAAAAATAGATAACTAACAGTAGAAAATTGTTTTTTATATCCATTATTATTTTCATGTCTAAAAATAATTTTAAGGGGAAAATAGCCATTTTATTCTTAATATAATCTGCTTTCTTCCTCTACCACCAAATTTTGCATAGGTATTTCCAGGACAGAGCCAATATCTTATTCACCTTTGTCTTCTCCAAAGTACCAATGTATTTAAATAGAATATTAGATACTTAAAATTCTATATAAGTGAAGATTTCACATTTAAAGAAGAAAATTTTTTTCTGAAAGCTTTGACTCATTCTGGATTTATGCACATTAACAATTTTTCAACTCTTATACTTAGTTTTCAATTAAAATATATAAGAAAACATTTTAAACTAAAATATAAGAATTTTAAATTCAATAGCTTTTGTTATGGGCTATATTATACACAAGGTAAGTTAATATGTTAAATCCAACTTCCAGGCCTTCAAACTCTGACAGTTTGGAGATAGGGTCCTTAAAGAGAAAATGAAGTTTAAATGGGATTGTTAGGATGGATTCTAATGCACTATAACTGGGATTCTTAAAAACAGAGGGAAGATCATGTGAATAAACAGAGAAAAGACAGTAGAAACCAAACTTGCTGACACTTTCATCTTGAGCTTTTTGCCTTCAGAATTGTTGAAAGTACATTTCTATTTTTTGGGACACCCACACTGGGGTACTTATTGTAGCTCTAACAAACTAATACAGCTAATGTTACAAGAAAGGTATAACATGTTCAGTTTCCAGTTTCCATGGAGTTATTATTTTAATAAGATCTGAGTATTGTTTACAATTATATATTTATTCTACCATGTTTTTGTAGGTAAACATTTGAAATTTAAAAAAAAAACTTCATTATTTTATTTTACAAGTTTTGATACTTTGTTACACTGATATAGTGTAAGAGTATAATTAAAACTCATTTTAAAATTCAGAAAAAAAGTGCACTAAATTAAAAATTTTGGGAAATAGAATAGAGATTTTTCAAGAAATTAAAAATGGAACAAAGCTTTGACCCAACAAACACACTACTGGGTATATATTTGAAGAAGAAATTGGTATGTTTGAAAGATGTCATCCTTATACTCATGAGGTAGCTCTGTTCATAATAGCCAAGATATGAAAGCAAACTAAGAATCCATCAACAGATGAATGTATGAAGAAAATGTGATGTACATTCACAATGGGGTACTGTTCAGCCAAAAACTATAAAGAAATTTTGTCATTTGTAACAATATGGATGAACCTGGAGATTTCTATGTTAAGAGCATTAAATCTGGCTCTAAAAGACGCCACAGGATCTCATGCACATGCAGAATGTAAAATCGTAATTTCTTAAGAGTAGAAAATAGAATGGTGGTTACCAGAGATAGGGAAAGTTGGGGAGGGTAGATTAGGGAGTTGTTGGACAAAGAATACAAAAGAGATAGTTCAAAGTCCTATTATACAACATGGTGACTACAGCCAAAGGTGAGATATTATAGTCTTGAAAAATGCTGAAAGTGGACATTAAATGTTTTCACTGCAAAGTGATGATTATGTGAGGTAATGCATATGTTAATTAGCTAGATTTAAACATTGCCTTAGGCCTATATACTTTAAAATTACAGGTTGTGTATAATAGTTACAATAAAGCAATGGAATAAAATCAGAATTTTTGTTTAAAGGAAAATTGCTGAATTTTCAGGAAAGACATTTTGTATGAACTTAAGCAATTTTACAGAAAATTTGAAGAAAGGATAATAGTTTAATACAAAATCATGGAACTATTACTTCAGCATTTGATATGCACAGTCCATATTTTTCTTGGCTGAATAAGAAAACCCAAAGATCTAAAGAATTTTTTGTTTTGCTTGTTTGTTTTATTGTGCTAAGAAAAAAAATTGTAGAGAGTATTCCCAATGGGCAAAGTGGGAAATCAGGATTAAAAAATAAATCCAGCAAAAAGAGACTACTATATTTTCAAAAACTTTGATCTTATCATGAGGAAAAAGGTTAAAGCTTGGAGGTAAAAAATGCTATTATTTTTATAAAGTGTTTACAGATACTTAATTTAAATATATTACATATTCCCTGAGATATTTATAGATATTTATAGATAAATGACATTTTACATTTATTCATTTATTCATTTTACATTTATTCATTTATTATTCCACATTTGAAAAGTCAAGGGCAGTCTTCTTGGCTGTTTCAAATTTGGGATGTGATCACCTCAAATGCCTTTGTTTAAACAATATAGAAAAAAATATCACCAATTTAGAGATGATTTCCAAACAATCTTATTATTATAGGGGAGATAGACCCTGGTAAGTACTAATCCCTTGAATAAACTTATCTCAATACATATAATTTTTAATGTAATTTAGTGTTCTGATCTGTATTTTAAGAAAGCAATATTTTGCTAGTGTGTGCACAATCATAGTTATCTAAAGGTGACAAAACAGAACTGAAAATTTTATATTTTTGACCGAGTCTTATTTTCTGGATAGAGCTAACATCCTGAATATAATTTTATATTATTGTTATTAATATTTATTTCTATACTAAAGAAGAAATTAATTTTTAATGGTAACAATAATGCACATTTTAAAGTTAACATATAATTCTTAAAGTTTTCAAAAACTTAAAGATTATTTAAAAGATTAGTTATAATTTTTAATCCTGAAACTAGCAAACACCTTATTAAGAATTTATTGCAACATTGCTAATATTGCTTGGGTGTCAGTCCTGTAGAAACAAGCTTGTTAGAATTAGAAATATTTGGTGAAGAATAATTGAACAATTTTTGTACGGCATCTCTCTATAGTTAATCCTATAATAGTTATCCATGAAGACTGTTTTGAGTTAAATAGTACATTTACATGTACTATCAGGGCCACAGTGACAGTATGGCTGCTCATATAGGCAGACAGAGTCTAATTCTGATTCAATTTTAGAAGAAGACAAAAGAGATGAAAAAAAAAAAGGAAGGGAATGATGGAGAAGGGATGACAAGGAATAAAAGTAAAATCAAAGTTAACTTCCATATTTAAAATTTTAAAAGTCTAGATGTGTCATAACAAATTTAGAGAGCAGTAAATTAACTCTAAGAACTAGAAATCATATCTATAATGGAATGATATGATTGTATTATAAACCACGGTAACCTTCTCCAAGGTATTTGCTAGGTCATACTGAAAAAAAATAAAATAAAATAAAAAGAGAACTTTTCATGAAGAACAACTATTGCCAAAGTATGGTTCTAATTTTTCATGAATACAGATTCCTAAATCATTCTCTTTTTTCATGTATGTCTAAAAATGGCTCTCAGTTATTTTAGGCAAGTGTGTTTACAGCTTATTCCTGATTTCTAAGTGAATCTGCATAATGAACTACACAATGATCAATAAATAGAAATGTTGAATTCATGTCTGTAAAAGAAGATGTCAATTGCTACGTATATCCTATTCCTCAATAAAGCTTACCACCATGAGGGAAAGAACTCTATTTCGTTCAACTTTGTATTAAACTAAATAGCTTATTGTCAAGCATATTATTTAGGTATTGAATGAAGGAAAGAAAGAAAAAGCAAATGGGTATGGATGGGACCAACTCCATCCGTGATTGCTCACCCATGCTTTTCAACCTGAGTGAAGCATGAAGCAAAATCAAGGTGAGTTCACTGATAATGAATGTTACAGAAAGCTACTCATACTATATAGTCAACACCCTCTAATATTGCTGTGAAAATAAAGCCCTTCAATCTGATATACATTAACTTCATTAGTTATATCCAACTGAATGATTTTTAGTTGTCTCTGGACTTAAGCTCCCTATTTTCAATTGTCTCCTAGATAAATTGCCTATAGAAATTTGTTACTACAAACTCAGTGGGGTAAAAGCCAAGTCTGTTCCCCTATTCCTGATCTGTGAGATCTCATTGTACTAGGCCAAACACAAAATAGTAGAAAATTGTAGTGACCCCTTGTCAAATGTCTTCCTTAACCAGTTAGGCTACTTTGTCAACACACTTGTTGCTTTCTTTTGTTTTCTTTTTCTTCTACCTTGTCTCTCATTTCTTACCTAATCTCATTTCATTAGTTATTCATGACACTACCTTTATTCTACTCAAGATTTCAGATCAATCATTCTATGTCTCAAATTAGTGTAATAAAAATGTTACTAAATTCAATACAAATTGCTCAAATTGGCATCCAAAATCAAAGCTCAACACAGCTTTTAGGATTCAGTACTAATAATTTGCTAATTTGGCACAATAGATTAATCCAGTTGAGTCACTTCTCTTCCTGACACAGTTGCTGAAGTTGTTTCTTTTCCCTAAAAATCACCATCTCCCAAACTGTTAAAATCCTGCAACTTCATAAAGCACAGAATTGTTACTATTTTTGAAATGCCTTGATATTTCCTAACAGAAATGATTCTTTTTTCCTCTAAATCACCCATATATTTTTGATGATGCTAATTATAATCTGTCTAGTGATTCAAGTATTTTTATATTTTTCTTAAACTTATTAGATGTATTTATGAACTACCTTACCATGAAAACTCTATTCACCTTTGTATCAATTATAGAACATAGCTCCATGACTTAAAGAGTGGTCAAAAGTCATTGAATAAAGTTAAAATTTCAGCAAACTAAATAAAACAGCCACTCAAATTTATGCCAAAGAGCTTTTGGAGTCTATAGAAAACTTTGGTACTCACTTAGGGAATTCCTCACCACAATGTGTGATAGCTGCTCTGTGACTCAAGAGTAAACATTTGGATGTCTGACTGGAACCATCTTTGTGGTTTGGTGGTCTTTGAAACAGAATATATTTGAAGGACTGTTATCAACCAAAATACTTTTTTGGTTCTTTTTCCATACAGGTACTGACCACAAAGAGGAGTCCCAAGTGACTAAAGTAGAGGAAACGTTTACTCTCATTCAGCTATTTTCTGTCTAGAAGGCTGCTGACCATGCTGTAACCCATGCTTGCTGCTGAATCAGGGAAAGGAAATGAAAGGGAACCACTGGTACCCCTGGGCAAGTGGCCCAAACACACGCCTACATGACTGCCAAATCCAAGGAGATGAAGATGATGACTGAAAGCACAAAAATGGATATTTTTTTCTGGTAAATAAACTTAGTAGATTGCTTAAAAAATGGCACTAATGAACTTGTATTATTACTTAATACAACACACACAACAAGACCCAGCACAGGCCCGCCCCCACTGACCAGCAGATCCACACAGAAGGCCAGGCTTAGGTCTAGGTCCACAAGACCAACCAGCAGACCCATGCCTGAGCCCAACCCCAGACCTAGGACCATCCCATAAACCTGTGCAGGAAAAAAGGACAAGGTTATTTCCAGAAACACCAAGCCAACCAGGAGACCCATGCTGGAACCTGGGCCCTAGCCATCCAGCAGACCCAAACCAAAACCCAGCCCTACCCCATCTCTATCTTAGGACACTGCAGCCATCCCCTTAGCCTTCCCCATGCAGTAGCCTCAGCCTTGAGACAACAGATAGGGCCTGGAGGCAGCTGTATTTCTGAACAGACAGCCCACCTTTTTAGCCCCATCTCCTAAAGTGATTTCATCCATCTTGAGACACCCCCAGTGCTTTCTTGAGTTACCTCCACTATTGCCACCACCACCTTTAGTTGCATTAGCATTTATGATGGGACACCAGCTGGGGTCTAGAAGCCTAATACCAAGGTGAGGTACAGGTAATCTTCAGGAACACTGTAAGATTATAAGGTAGAATCTGTAATACCTCAGATATGCACTGCAAGAAAGAAAGACAGAAACATAGACAATATGAAAAAAGCAAGGGAGGAAAGTGCCCCAAACAAATCAAATGCATTTGATAAAATATCAGAGAAGGAGTCTAAAATGTATATAACTAAAATGATCCACAAATTAAAGAATGACCTAAGTTAGCAAATACAGAAAAAAAAAATCACTCCAACAAAGAGATAAGAGAGCAAATACAGGCAATCATGTATTATTATTAAAGAAAGAAGTCATCATTCTTATTTTAGATATTCTTATTTTTGTTTAGTGGTGATCAAACTCAGACCATGAGCATGCTAGGCAAAAGCTCTATCATTAAGCCACACTTCCAACCTTTCAAATTCAGTTTCTTCAGAGAATATTTACCTTGTCTTAGCAATGTTCATAGTAAAAGATAAGATTAAATTTAAAAAATCACTTTGCACCTACTAAAAATAATGAAGGCGTATCTCAGAAATAAATCTTTATAACTTTCTCTTCACTTAGAAGTGTCTACATTTTTTTCTAATGTAGGTAAGTCGTACATATGATATCTTGTCATAACAGATAAAAAATAAACCATTTCTACAATATATATCCAATATATTTGAGAGTATATTGTTGTTTATCAGTCATTAATTATATTTTATAGTTTTATATGTGTACCTAAAATAAGAATGTTGACCTCTTTCTTTATATAATAAATTTGTGTTAGATTAATTTGTAATAATTTGTTTGGTACTATCAAGATGAAAGAAGCTTCAAGGAATTCTTAGGGTAATAAGAGGTCTTAATAATCCATTATTATCCATTAAATTTATATATATATATAAATTTTTATAATTCAATAAATAGTACTTCTCATATGAATACTTATTTATTTTCAAATGCCTGTAGATACTATTATAATATTAAACAAGTACATTTATTTTAATGTCACTGACCTCATAATAGTTTGATTGTTACATGTTTTTCTGATTAGACTTGCTAAAATTCTCCTTAATACCATGTAGAGATCTACAAAGCACTCTGACACTAAAAACCAGTTCCTTGAACTTTACAAAAGTTTATGTACTAACATACTCTATTTGAACAAAGTATTTGTCTTTAACTGATGTAACCTAATCTATTTCTTTTTGTCTTTAGTTAGTGGAGATTCAAAATATCTGGTTATGATTAAATATTCATAATCTCTTAATTTAAAGTTACATGATTCAGATTATTTTTTATTTTTTGAAGAAAACAGAAAATGTACCCCCCAAAATGCCCTATGTATAATTTTAAAAATTTCTATCCTGCCTGAAAGATGCTAGTGTTTCACACTTCAACGTATATTAGGCCGGCAGTATGGTCAAGTGCTGTATTGGACAATTATTGGTGCTTAGTTGCTGCTCAACACATATCAAATATAAGTAATTAAAATGATAATACCCCCAAGCAAAACATTAAAATTTTTACATTTCAAAAGGGGCTCATTAAAACCAGATGATTATCTTGGCTCATAGGACTTGGCTAAAACCTCCATATCAAATCCATAATCTTACTTGCTAGCATCACAGAATCACAGACTCAAGAACGTGAAGGGTCCTCCAAAGTTTATTTGACCTCTTTCCCAGCTGTTAAATTTAAAATATCCTAGAGAGGCTATCTAACATCTCTACAAATTCACATGCAAGAATACTCCAAGAAACTTTACATCATTATAAGGCTTAATTTTTTCAGTAGGCAAACAAATAAACACAAAACCTTCATTATTTCATTCTGCTACAATTCCCTTGAGGCAATCTTAGCTCTTTCCTTTTTTGCTTCTCTACAGTGAAACAGAACAGCACAAGTTAGAAGGGTGACATTGAATAATAGTTCACTCTATCTCTAATATGCAAGCAGCACAAACTGTCTTGTTTATTATTACCAGCCATGAGAGATTTAAATTCTTCATAAAAATTCATAAATGAAACTGAAAATTTGTAAAGTTCATGTTTGGTTAATGTGCATATTTATTATGTTTGAGCAACTGATACAGTCAATTATGTAGTAGTCATTATCAGGAAGAGTAAAGTGAAAGGAAATTGATCAAATTTCCTTAGGAATATCCATTTTATAAAAATCATATTTTACCTAATAATAAGACTTCATATAGACAACTAGTGAGGTAATAGGTAAATATCCTCAAGGAGTTTATGAGTCTACCCATTGGAAGTATGCATACTTTATCAAAAATAATCTTAGGTTGTATTAAATCAGTTAATAGGCATACACTATTTTTAATATACTGATTGGAAATAACTTTTTATTTTACTTTTGAAACCCATGGGAATTTATCATTCTGCAAATAATCCTAAAACCTACGAATTATAGTGCTTTATAAAGTAGTCCCTTTCCTCCCATTTATAGTATACTCAGAAATATTTAATGTATATTTCCTTTCTGCCACTGTACCTCAAGTTGACATAATTAAGCAGTCTAAACTTCAGTTTAGAAAGAAGGTGAAGTTTTATACCATAAAGCTGATGGCATGTAAGAGAATAGACAGTCTTTTGAAGTTCAGATAAATAGTGAATCATCATCATTTTCCAGCCACACCTGTTCATGCTGAGTGCAGTCTCCCTAGTTGAGTATAGGATGCTGTTGATTGCAGCTCACTCAGAACATTTATCAGGAAAACTCATTTTGTCCTTTCAGTTGAGAAAAATGGAAAAAGCAATACAATGGAGACACAAGATATTTAATATGCTTCGTTATGATGATACAGTATCTATTTCCTTCATACATCATTCGAAAAGCATGATACATTTAAGGTACTGAATTATTTTCACTTGCTTAAATGAGTTAATATAATTAATATTCAATTTGCACACCTACATTAAGTATAGATTTTCATATCAATGTAAGATTTAATCTAATATAAAATAAAAAATCATGTTCTTATAGTAAAAGAATATCAATTTATTTTTCCTCCTGGGTGCTCTTCTCTATGCTATGCATGTTATTATGTGGTGTTCAATTCCTAGAAAAAGAGAAAATTTCTTTTCTGTGGACAATAGTAGTCACATGATTAAATATTCTGTTCACTTAATGTAAACACCTGTTTTGATTCTAAAGCAATCATATACTTCTTAGTCATGGTTGATTCTTGGGTCAAAGCCAAACTCTATAAAAATCCATACATCAATCCATTTATGGTTATGTATCTATTTTTTTATATTGATATTCATATAATGGTGACATGAATTTTATAGTCTGACAATCTGAAATACTTTTCTTTAAATAAAAAATTCACAAATCTATTGTGACTATAACTTATAAATCCCATGATAAACTGTCAAGATACATGTAGCTCAAGTTGACTTAGAGTTAGGTTTCCATCTTAACTATCACTTACATTCCACTTAACTACCTTGCCTCTAATCCATTATTCTATTTTCGGTTAGTTCTTCCTTTGCTATGGAACTATAGAAGAGTCTAATGCAGAGGTACATAACCTTTAGTGACTTTGATACATGTAAGTTCATTACCTCATCTCATGTCTTTGTCAGCCCTTCTTTTTTTTTCCTCTGTGATTGTCATGTAGTGTTAGCCTAGGTAAGATTTCTTCATTTGGGAAGAGACAGTAATATGTCCACATAAAGCTCTATACCTTTATTGGCAAAACTAACAGAATCTGAAGAATGTACATTTACATCTCTCTCTAGCATCTGTGTTTTAAATCCTAGAAAAGAGTTTATATTGACATTATTAAGACAATAACTGGTCAAAGTAATGGGTAATATGGTATGTCAGACCGAGGACACAGAATTCTCTGTTGCAGGAAGGAAAGTAAGGTGGAAGGGCATTTATGACAGTGGTCCTACCATAGTAGGTGAGATGTGGATCTCCAAAAACCAAGAATGCAGTTGGCTGTTAACATATTAAATGTGGGAAAACAATAGGATTAAAATTATGTCTACGTAATTTTACCTCGTAGCTGTCCAGTCAATATACAGATGTACAATTCAGTGAATAACTCCACCTAACATAATTCTTTCACTTATAATAGAAATGTACTCATCCTCTCCCTCCTGGGCCCAACCCAAAGACACACTCTTTAAGTCACCTTTTTTAAAGCCAATGCCACTTGCTAAAGTGCATGTCTCTTAATTAAGTCCAGATGTGAGTCCTTACAGTACCATGTCAGTGTTCTAACTATAAATATAACCATTCACATCTTACCCAACTGAGAATTGTTAGGAAAAATAGAGATAGAACAATAAATACTCTATTTTGAAAAACAAAAAAACATTAATTACAAGCTCCTCCTTCTCTACTAATGCCATAAATTTATTACCCAGCTCCTTTGCCCATTGTTCTCCACAGTCACATTCAGGAGGACACCATGGAACACAATGCCCCCCTTGCACAGGGCTCTGTGACCTAAACAGTAGTTAAGAGTACTTGTCTTGGTCCTACAGGTCCTCGAGAGAATCAAATAGATGATTTACACATGTGGATTTCCCTAACAATACAAATATATTCAGAATAATTCCAGTCAATTGTCATCAAAAGTGAAATCTTAGCATATCATGTTTCTTAAATCTACACTTTGTGCCTGAATTTTCTCTCTCAATAATACTGAAGATTTAGAGATTCTGGTTATATTTTCTATTTATCAGGTTAATGGCTTACCAGAATGAGGAGGTAGAGGCACTTGCCTATGTATATGTAATATCTGTGATTAAAGAAGAGAAAAATAAATGATTTTTAAGACATTATATATTTGGCTTTCCACATTCTTCCAATGTTTCCATCTTATTTCCTATTCTATCTCTCATCTTCTTGGTCTGTCTAAAAGACATTGTCCAAATTCCAGTGGCCATGGATTGAAAACTGGATTGCTTTCTAGGCTAAGGCAATAGGCTTATATGACTTTTTTTAAAGCAATGAATAGGGGCTGGGACAGTAGCTCAATGGTAGAGCACTTGCCTCATACACTTGAGGCACTGGGTTCTTTCCTAAGCACCATATAAAAATAAATAAATAAGGATTAAGAAAGAAAGAAAGAAAGAGAGAAAGAAAGAGAGAGAGAAAGAAAGAAAGAAAGAAAGAAAGAAAGAAAGAAAGAAAGAAAGAAAGAAAGAAAGACCTCTCCTTAAAAGAAAGGAAATAAAGGAACAGAAAACCTTGAAAAGTAATTTTAAAATTCCACATGGTAAAAAAAAAATCAAATAGTGCCAACAATTTACAATGGTAATAATTTTCACTGTATTCCATGACCCTCAAATTTTAGTTCCTTAGCTAAAGGTGATCATTGAAATTTTTCATGTATTTCCAAAAGTGTTCCAGGCATGTATGTCTTTTATAATGTGATACCTATGCATACTCACCAGAATGTCTACATAATGATGGGAAAATACAAAATATGACAATAAAGTGAAGAAACTGATCATTTATACACTGCTGATTAGAATTTTAACTGGTACAGATGTTTTAGAAAACAGTTTTGTCAGCATCTCCTAAAGATAAACCTGTACATGCTTTATGACTAAGTAATTCCACGCCCAGGTACAGGGCCATAAGAAATGTGTTCCTGTGTACACAAAAAGACATAAATGAAATTGTTCATAGCAACAGTATTTCTGGTAACCTCAAATTTAAAAATGTTTATCAAAAGTAAAATGAATAAAGACGTTGTGTTTTATATATACAAATGCACCTAAGGCAATGAGAATGAAAAGCCACCAGTATTTGCAGCAATATGAATAAAAGTCACTAATAGGAAGCTTAATGAAATACATCAGAAACAAAACATAGTATCACATATAATTCCATTCACATTAAATATACCAAAGGAGAAATTAATCTGTCATTAGGAGTCAGAATAATATTTGTCCCTGGGACTTGGTAGTAACTAGAAGGATTCTGTCTCTAAATATTTTGGGATCTAGGGTATTAATTTGTGAAAATACATTAACCAGTGTATGTACTTTTCTAAATATATATTAAGCCTCAAAAATAGTTGAAAGATAAGAGGATAGTGGAAAGAGATCACATAGTTTAATCACATATTTAATAAACACTTTTAGTGAATGTAGTAGAGTTCTATTTAGGACTAGAGTGCTTTGTTTACTAGCACAATAGTAAATATAATATTATAATATGCATAGTTCTATTTTGATATGTACCTATATATTTTTAAGTTTATAATATTATTGGGATATTGAAACTTAAGGGAGATTATATCTTAGGAGGAATAATATTCTTTTGGCAGAAAATTTATTAAGATGGTATTTTGCTTTACTCACAAAACTTTTTTTAAATTAAGTGCTTAGATACATTATATATAAAATATTATATCATAATATTTAATACATGTATGAACATATTTTATATCTCTCATGTATATATATATACATGTATATATATATATATATATATTTTATATAGATATTTTATATCTCTCATATATATGTATATATTCATTTAAAATAATGAAACTAGATAAGAAATGGAAGCAACTCAAATGCCCACCAATGATTAGTGTAAAAACAAACTGTGAAATATATTTGAAATAGAATATTGTTCATCCTTAAAAAAGAAGAAAATGCTACTGCATGTTATAGCATGGATGCATCTGGAGGACATTGTGCTAAGTGAAATAAGCCAGTCACCAAAAAACTAATACCATATAATTTCATTTACATGAGATTCTAAAATAATTAAATTCATGTAAATAAAAAGTAGAATGCTGACTACCAGGGGTGAGTATTGGAGAGAGGGAAAAAGGGAATTGCATTTTATGTATATAGAGTTGGAAATTTGCAAGATATGGACATTCCAGTGATCTGTGTCACAGCAATATGAATATTCTGAACAGTGCTGAATTATACACTTAAAATGGTTTTAATGGCAAAATTTGTTATGTGTTTTTACCAGAATAAAAATGTAAAATGAGACATAATAAGTTCCAAATGTTATGTTTATCATCTGTTTCTTGTAGACTCATTATCCAACCTAACATGATAATAGAAGACATTCAACAGTGTCTTTGTTACAGATAGTGCTGATGATAGTTTCATTTCTATCACAATAAGACAAATGGAAAAATAATTATATTATATGATAATTAACTAAAATAAGAGTAATAGTAATATGGCAATCACTTCAACAATGTATTTATATTTTTATTTTCTATACCAAATACTGTGTTTTCCTCTTAAATAAATTATGATCTCTAAACACTAAAACAATCTTTCATTTTGGAGTCTAGCCAGATGCAGTGGCTCACTCCTCCAATCCCAGCAATTTAGGAGGCTGAGACAGGAGGATCACAAGTTGGAGGCCAGCCTCAGCAATTTAGTGAGACTCTGTCTCAAAGAATACAAAGCATGGAGGATCTGTTTCAGTGGTTAAGTGCCTCTGGGCTCAATCCCTGGTACAAAAAAAAATATAGAGCTACGTTTTTAAGTTAAGGAAATTAGGATTCTGAGAGTTGAGGGAGTTATACAACCACACACCACTACAGAGAGTAACAGAAACACAAGACCAGATCTTGGGCTTATGGTTTCACTCACCGTTATGTCATGTTGCTTTAGAAAATGGTAAGGTTCTGTTCTTTGTAATTACATCTTCTTAAGTAATATCTAATCTTGAAGTAAACTGCTGATGGCTTCCTATGCTAATAAGAGAAAACTCTACCATTTAGTGACCAAATCTGGCTTTTAGTCTATATGCAGCAACTCAGTAAGAAACTTAATTTAAAAATTCAATTTAAAACATTTTTATAATTTCTAACTTAGTTGAGACTATACATTAAAAACTGAATGGCCCAATCTCTGGTCACAGAGATCATGTAAATTTGAACTTTGAGTCAAGCTTGTTTGCTTACCAAATTTGGTATATGTTAAATGGTATGTAGTTCCCATAAATACAGGGAGCATGAAAGGTCTTCACCACATCAGAGTTTGGATAACACTTCATTTCACCAAACACAAATATAATATAACTTCTCTATTCTATATTTAAGGGGCAGGTGTTGACCATATAATAGTAACTTTACGAAAGTAATGTCAACTGGCAAAATATACCCCACGAACAATATTGGTAAATACAGTAGGCTCATAAGGAAACATGCACTGTTTATTTCTGTTTTCCAAACAGGAGGAAGGGTTACAGCACATGGTAATTACCTTGAGGCTTTTTGCTTCACAAAAGGTAGCTTTCAATTTCATGACCACAATTCTGGAGAATGCAATCAGCTGTGGCCACAGTCTCTGCAGGCCCACCTTAAAACTCTCCCTGCAAATCAGAGCCCAAAATCCTGTTGTGGGAGTGGACAATTGAAAGCTTTAGGCTTCAACTTTCAGAAAGAGAATAAACTAGGCCTATGATTGAGGCCATTGTGGAAACATGATCTCCTCATGACAGATGTGGTAGCATTACGCTGTCCTCAATATCCCTTAGCTGTGAAATAACAGCAGCAAAAACAAAACCCTTTCCAAAGTGGATCATTTTAACTTAAGTGGAATGAACTGAAGGTCTTTTCATCAGAGTCAGTCAACTCAAAGCAACAAATATGTGCTTGTGTAATATGCGTAAGTTGCTATGTTACTATTATAGAGACCATAACACATAATACATACTATTTCCATTTATGTTTTTATATGTTTTTGTTCTAAATTCAGATTGAATTTAAAAAGATTGAATTCAAGGAAATAAAATTCTATGTTGATAACTTGATTGATCTGTATCTTAATCTCTCCCTTGTACTCTTCCCAGAATTGTTATATGCAAAAGCTCACAGAATTTGAAGGTTGATTTTTGCTCATTTATTTATTTCTTCTTGAGTACCAAAAAATGTTTTATGTGTAAAGCATCATTGAATACTAATCAATATTCTGTTCTATGTGTAGTAGAAGTGAACAAAATAAGCTGCACAGTGACATAATTGCTATTATAATGGCTTATGTGTGGGTTATCAGATTAAAGAAGAAAATAATTCTGAGCTGTTCAGGAGATGACTTCCTATGGAAAATTACAAAGTCTAACAAGATGGTTATTTAAATTACTTGAAATTGATTCTCTTTAGGGAGTTTCTACTTAATAATGTTCTTTATATTTTGGTACAGTTCAGTACAACTGATCAAACTAATAGAAGGAGGCAATTGTGGGCATTGTCTTGTATACAGCCAAGCAGATTTGAATTTAGGTATTCATATTTGACAGGATGGATATATTTTTTCAATGCTATGCATTTGCAAAATGAGCCAAATAAAATGGCAATCTTACCACAAATGCTTTTGATTCTTCATGACTTCCAATTTGTTTCATTTTATTTTTATTAAAAAATGTATGATTTATTTTCTGAAATTACATTTGCAAATATCATGTTTTAAAAAATTTTTAATACAATTACAGTAATTCAATACAAACACCAAAATCTGTTTTCATTACCTGCAAAATAATAATAATAATAATAATAACTTCACTGACAGACAAGGGTCACTTGCTTTCCCAAAGGAGAAAAAATAAAAGTCAAGACAATGAAGATATTTAGCTGTGGTTTTTCCATTTTATGTGTTCATATGCTAGTGTGATTTTGGAAATGGCTGTGAGTAGGAGTTTAAAAGAATATTAATTTCCTGAATTTTTTAGTGACATAAGTCACTTAGATTTTTGTCTTGGATATTGATATGAAGGAAAACATTGTTTAGTTCAAAAACTTCAAGTTACCTTAAAAAATGCACTGCTTTCTGCATTTTCTAGGGAATTAGAGTTGAACAAAAGAAAGAAAACAAATTTAATAATTTCAAGTTTTAGTAGGATCTAATTCCTTAGGCAATTCAGCTATTTAATGCGTCTTGTTAATCAACCACAATGCTTGTAGAAAGCACAATAAATTAATCTAAACCTGATTTTTCCACCTGAACATTGTAATGCTCTTAAAAGATAAGCATGAGACCAATGAGAAAACAATTTGTGCAGCTGATTAAGAGATAAGCACTAGATTGGTTTTAATATAATCACTATCAGAACGTACTTCAGAAACACATTTCCATATTTACTATCTCATAGTATGACACCGGCATAATACAGCAGTGAACAATTTGATGCGAGTCTAGAATTATATTGGGATATCTAAAAAGTTACACAACATTACATGTGTCCCATTTTTATTCTGGTCCCTTGTGCTTCTGTGGACTGATTTTCTCTTAAACTATGCTATTTTTCAAATGATTATAAACTCAGATTTTTAATTCATCTGATTATTAATAGATCTGCTTTGGTTGTTCTATTGATTAGAATCCTAAAAATAGAAAGATTATAAAATCTCAAAGGTATCATCTATATAGATTGGTATAGATATAGATATTGAGTGTTACACTTGGTCTTAAATCTGTTGTTGAAATTATAGCAAGATTTAGCTATTCTTTGATTTACCAATGACCAAATAAAACTTAAGCTCTGTTAAAGAGAAGCAAAAAATTCATAGGAGTCTTTAGAGCTGTTACTAAAATCCCATCTGTCTACCTATCTACTTATCCACCTACCTCTCTACCTACCTACCTAATGTCCACCTGCCTACCTCTTTTTCATTCTTCCTCATCTCTTGTAGCCACTACAGCTGATGGTGTGGATCTTTCAAAGGTTGTGATGTTTTGTAACAATAGACTCATAGTCTTCTGCCAAGTTTTTACTTATTCCAAATTTAAATACCATGAGAATAGACATTTCTGGTTGCACAAGCTGCAGAGTCAGCCAAAATAAATTATAATGACATATCCTTTAGTTTCCCATCTAACCCACTGCATTTTTCTAGGAATAAAATAAAATTTTCCCAGACATACTTTGTTTACAGGTAGAATAACTGCTTCAAGTAGTTTCCTCCACATAATGTACCATTTCATGTATGCTTATAATAAACTTTCATTTGGTAGTTTATCTAAACTGTCAGAGGATTCAGTGAAATCCTGTTCAGCGTAATGATTGGATTTGCCCTTCTTACATGGTGAAGGAATGTTTTGAATTCTGGCGGGGTCAGGGGGACGACTCACATAAGACTGCTATAGTAAATTTTTCCAATAGTGTTTATTCTGGGCAGGCAGTGGAAGTTACTTTAAAAAAAAAAAAATAAGTCTGACTAGACTTCTATGCCACAGCAGTGGGCAAATGTAGGTTGTTTTTAGAGTAGTGTGAGCATGGACACAGATGACTTTATTTTCTGAGGTAACTCACTTGCAGTGACATGAAAGGAAATTGTGGGATGGTGACTAACACAAATGGAAAGAGTGGAAAGGCTCAAGAAAACCAAAATAGAGTTGGTGTTTAAGACATTTCCTTAATTGTTGCTTCTTGACTTAACTCCCTCTCTCTTTTCCATCGTACATCTTTGAATTGCCTTCATCTTTGAAACATTAACTGAGGCAATGATTATTTATATGCAGCATGCAGAATATTGGAAGGTCTTGTTTTAGGATCCTTTAATATATATTTTAAAGTTCACATGAAATACTCACTGAACCAACAATTGGAAATTCAGAAGTTAGGGTCCATTAGCAACCAAATCTAGAATGTTAATAGCATATAAAATCAGAAGTAGAAATTGGTTTTGGTGGGAAGGCTTTCAAATTTATAGATTTTAATTGAAAGTGCTATTTTTGTGATCTATTTTTCCAAAGCTATCTCTTTAAAAAAGAAAGAAAGAATTGTTCAAGGAAGCTGACAGCCCAAGTAAAAGTTTTGATTTTATTAGTTTCTTAGTTTTCCTGGTTGTCACACTTTCCTGAACTCATTTATTAGCTGTTCATTTTATTTAATCTTAGTTACTCATTTTTCTAACTTGGGGAACTTGGATTTCTTCAAGTTTTCTTTCTTGGCTCTTCTTGCCCTCTGCTATTTTCTCTACCAGTATTATCCCATAGAGCTTTCTGTAATGGAAATTTTCTACAACCTGCACGGCCCAATGTGGCACCTTCTGGTTACATGTCAGTCAGCACTCCTTTGAAATATGGCTAAGAAAATATTAAAGAACATGAATGAAGGATTTCTCTCCATGCTTCCAGCTCTGACCATTATTCCTTGCTTCTGTTCATTTACTCTTTTTCCTTTTCCTTTTACTCGTTTATTTCTCCTCTTTTGACTTTTTTGACCTATTTCCTTTTATTCAAATCACCTCCTTTGGAGATCATCTTTATACCAAAAGATTTATCTATTGCCTATTATTGTTGATCCCAAAGTCTCCAGGTCTGTAGTCTTCCAGTGATTTATTCAGTATGTGTTTATTTAAAAATTAGTGGGTTTAAACACTATACATAACTAATCTAAGGGAGAGCACTGACTTTACATAAGGATTACTGACTTTACATAAGGACTACTTCAGGAAATGGATATTTCCCTATTGTAAATTTTTGTGAGGACATCTCACAACCACATGTTATTTAGCCTTGTCCTATATGAGAGTCACTTAAGGATTTTCAGCAACTGGATTTTGCTAAAGCTGAAAAATATAATTCTTAGTGTGCATAAAATTCTTTCTTTCTGGAAAAAAAATAATGTAAATGGACAAAAACAACAGCAATAGAAATAATTAAGTAACCTTAATCTAAAATCCGGTATTAAGTACCACAGTATGTGAATGTAAATTATGCACATTGTTTAAGTGGGTTTTTCCATTCAGAGACAGTGTGGGAAAGGACAGAAAGGTCAAGAAATAAAGTGAGAGGATGAGCTCAAAATTCAGTTATTTTGCAGCTTGTGATGTAGCTGTTCTTGGAGTAGGCTGATTGCTTAATCAGAGAATTTTGGTAATTTAGAAGAGCAGGAATATTACTTGGAAAATATGAGTTGCATATGATAAAAGCAGAAAAAAGAGCCCTTCCTTCTCATCTTTGTCTTTTAAAAATATATACTCTAGATTCTTCCAGTTTGTATATTCCAGCATTTCTTTCTTTCTCTCTCTGTGTATGTGTACACACACGTTTTACTGTTTAAAGGTATATGTCACCATAAACCTTCTGAAAATAACGACCTCCTTCTGCATAGCCACAATATCAATAGTAGTCTTAAAATATTAACAAAAATTTCATAATACTATTGAGTATGCAGTCCATAATCATATGGCCCCAATTGTTCCAGAAATCTCTTAAAGTCTTTGTTTGATATAGAATTCAATCCAGTTTCATCCTTGCATTGGACAAGTATGACTCTTTTGTCAATTTTGGTCTGAAAAAGTTTCCCCACACAAATTCCTTTGGGGTTGTTGTTTTGTCTTATTTTTCATGACCCTTTTGGTTGTTTTTGTTTACATTTTATTTTAAACTGTCCTAGCCATTTGTCCTGTAGAACATTCCACTCTCTTAATTTACCTTATTTTATTTTCCATGATTACATTTAGGAAAAATCTAGTTAGCAAAAATACCACACATGTCCCTTTTAGGAAGTACATAACATCAGATTGTTCAACTGTGTGTGAGACTGCCTGATCACATGGCTACAGATAGTGACCATCATATCTCTTCCTGGCCATTTTTTTTTTCCTTTTGTAACCATTTACTAATCTGTAGGGCAATAACTTACAGCCATGGAAAGCTCCTTTCCCTAAATGCTTTTTACCCATTTTTTTAGCATGGTTATGGTAATTGCCTGAGTTAGTTCTTATATTGGGAACTACAAACTGATTACTTCTCTAATTTCATTTGATATCATCATGTCTTCTAGGTTTATTATTTAGCATTCTTCAATTCTTAAAAAAAGATATTACCTTTCTTTTGTGTGTGCTCATCCATTTTAAGGGATTATCATCTATTATTACTCTTTTAATTCTCAAATTAACCAAAATTGGAGTGGCTTAGGTGCATCCTCCCTTTATTTTCTTGACTCTTTTTGTGTTTTACCACTTTTTTCCTTCCCTCTGGCTCAATGTATATTAATCTCTTCTAAGTAGTAATGGTCTTCAGAAACCAACATCAGATAGTGTGTGTCACAATATTCCTGCTCCTCTGTAGTAGGCAGACATTGGAAATGCCTTCTGGCATTTTTGATCAACTGTTTGTGCTAATATATCTTATAAAATTTTAAGGTTGATTGAGGTTTTTTCTTCTTTTCCTTTGCATTAGTACATAATATATCTCAGTGAAAATCTTTCTGAATAATATCAAGGTATTTTTTAACCTTAACATGCTTGAAGGTTATACTATCACTAATATGAAATAACAATTCCACTTAATGAATAGATTTAGAATTTTTATTATTTAAATTTTTGATCATGCTAAAAATTTTACTTAAGTAAATCTCGCTCCAACTACAGCCATCTTACCCATTATCTCTCATCTACTTAAAATAACCATTTTCATTTTTTCTGTCTTATGCTGTCTATTCTTCTGGGAGAAATATATCCCATTTTTGCATAAATCATAGTATACTAAGATATTTAGTGCAGTCTTTGACTTTGCTTTTTTCAATAAAAGTATATTCTAGATATTACTTATCCATCATACATACAAAATCCATACAAAATACTTATCCACCAATTTATATAGATTTTTTCTCATTCTTTCTAATGACTGATTTTTATGTTCATACCATGATTATTAATTAACCAGTTTCTTATAAGTGACCATTAATATTTTCAATTTTTGCTATTAGAAAATAATTTCATATCAAGTAAACTTTTGCATATGGTTTTACTATTTTGTATGGGTTATCTTCAAGGGAATTTTCTAAAAGTGGGATTGTAAGTTCAAGGGTAAATGCAAATGTGGGTTTTCTGAGATAGTGCCACATTTTCCTCCATAGGATTTTGCTGCAAGAGACAGAAGTCTCAACCAAAGTCTATGCTGTCAACACTTTAAAGTTTTCCAGTATTACAATTGAAAAACAATCATCTCAGTATAATTTCACTTTGCATTTTTATTGAAGGTAAGCAGAGCATACTTCCATGTTTTATACATGTATAATTTTTGTGGAAATTATATCCATGTCTTTTACCCATTTACTATATGCTTTTCATCTTTTATTCATTAATATTAGAGCTTTTAAAGATTAGCTATCATTATAAAGATTAGCTAAAGCATGCTATTGTGCGATACTTAGTAAATTTTTGTTTCTAGCAGAGGAGATACAGAAGTCATTGTAAGAACTTGATTTTTACCAGCCCTGTTAATGAACAACTATTCATCTTTTCATATTCAACATATGCTAGATGGATCGAGTTGATCCTAAGCTCTTCCTCTCTACCTTTTCAAGTGAAAAATCTCCCTTTCCTCCATTAATTGGAAATAAGAAGGGAAGAAATAAAATAGCACTCTTGTGGACATGCAGGTTCTCTAATGAGATGTGGAGTTAAGAGAAAGATATGAAAGCAATGATTGTCCTCTAATATTGAAGACATGAATGAGGATTCCTGAACACTTTCTCCTCGTTTCCTAGGGTTGTGGGGTGTCTCAGGTGGATGGCCTTTGCACTTCCTGTACATTGCTCTCTGGCTTGTTTGTACATAGGAAATTCTACTTCTAAACCTGTGTGTTCTAAGGCAACATGGAGGAAGTGAGAGATTAAAAAACTGTTTAGAAGTTACACTTTTAGGATGTGATGATTGATTGCTTTGGACAAGGATCTGTAAAAATCCAGGAAAATGTTTCCCAACCATGGTACACATTAGTAACCCTCAGGGAACTTTTTCAAAATTAACTTTCGAGGCTCCACCCCAACCCTAGTGAATCAGAACTCTGTGTCTGTGTCCAAAGTTGTTGGCATAGATGATCTTGTAGAAAGATGGGTATTTTGAGTTAGAGGTGTGGAATGCTACCTGGAATTATTCTGATAATGGGTATCATTTCATAAATGTATTGGTCTTTTAAGTACATTCATTTATTTCTGTAGTAATTTTTTGCTTTATTTACACATCCTGATTATGATCTTTTGCCAGCAGTATGTATGACACAAAATTTTCAGTTTGTATACTGTATTTTTTGTGTATGAATATGTATATAAGGTATCTTTTAACCTAGGTTTTTTAAAAGTTTAACATAGTTCAATATATCACTCTTTAGGTTTTTTTTTAGCATACCTTCTTTAAGTAATATTTCCTTGATCTGACATGAGGTCTAAGTTCAATTGTTTCTAAATCTTTTTTTTTAACTTTTAAAGTCTAACCTTTTGCATTTCAGTCTTTATTCCACCTAGAACCAATTACTTGTTTAATAATGTGAAGTAGATATCTCACTTTATTGTCTATATATATATATATATATATATATATATATATATATATAGTTTCCCATCTCTGTTTATTAACAGTCAATTAGACTATTGCTTCATGAAGTTAGTCTGTGAAGCAAAGGAGAAACACTGGCTACTGTAATGAAGCCATGTGGAGGTGGAAAAGGGATTGCAGGCTTTGGGACACATTTGCAGGACAAGCTCTGGGGATATGAGCAGCTTCTGTGTTATTGCATAGAGCTTTATGCCTAGAAGGACATTAAGATTAGTAATAATGTTCTTCTATTGCTACATAGGATTCTTAACAAAATTTTTTAACACCAAGCCCACTTTTTTTTTTTTACTTTGTACTGGACCTATAAATGAGGTAGATATTTGTAGATATTTGAGGAAACATTGTATGGCAATGTTTGTAGAGTTGTTTACCATTGTGAGATTCTATGAACAGAAAGAATGCATCCCCACCTTTCAGGTACAGGTCCTGTGAGTCATGATAGAAATTTCCTGGCCAGGAATGGATCTTTTGATTTGAAAGATAAATTTTTAATTTCTCATAAAGATAGATATAGACAAGTAGGGAAAATAGATTGAAAATACTGGGTTGAGCAACACAAGGGAGAGTAGAAGCAGGGGAAATTCGTGGCCATGAGGGGTGAGTAAGTTGTAGTAGATACTAGAGCCAAAAAATCAAGTGCTTCTTTCCACTAAGCCCTGGGTAGTCCTGCGGAGTAGAAGGAGACTGAGCTTATGTTTCATTTGAGAGAAAACCTGACTTATCTCTCAATGAAGAAATGTCTTCAAACTTTAAGTTATGTACTTGTTGTAAAAAATGCATTCAAGGAACAGAAATAAATTATTAAAATCTTTCATTTGTTTAGACAAGTAAAGAGACGCATTTTTCACCATGATTTTGTTTTCATTTTTTCGTATTTAGAAGACATTTTCAATTCCATACTTGATCCAGCCATCCACATTTTTCCTATTGGTGTTTGCGTTCCATACAACAATAATGACAAATGCTGTGATTATGAGGGGTAGGATCCCAGAGAACATCTTGGGGCAAGACCAACTGAGCCAGAAAAACAAAGACAGGAAAGAGAACTGAGAAGTAGCTGATCGAAAGACATGTGTGTAGAGAAGACTGAAAGGGGACATAATGGCAAGACCTTGTATTTTGAAAACTATGAAATAAAGTGTAAATCAATTCAGGAGTCATGGCAATAAACAGGAAAGCACAGAAAAGAAAAAGGGAAATACAAGAAGAAAAGACTCATGGATAGTCATGGGCACAAAGTCCATGGAGATAAACTTTTTTTTCTACTTCAGGGAAAGTTAAAAGAGTGATATCCACTCAGAAGAAAGATGAGAAGTAAAAGAATAATTATGGTAAATAGCCATCTTAATTATTTTCTTTCTTTTAGTATATAAAACTGCTTTTCTACCTATAGGTCAAAATCAAATAGAAAACTGTGGAATCTTTTAGTTAATATTAACAAACATTAAAATCAACAATAAAAATAATAACCTAAAAGAAGATAATGAAAATAGAATAAGATAGACTTGAAAGTATCAACATGTAGTGCCTTTTGTAAGGAAATATTAACTTATGAAACAATTGTATCAATACATCTATAATTGCATTTCTTAGTCTGAATAAGGGTAAAATACATTTTGAGTATTCATTCTGGGGAACCTCTTAAATTTTCATCCAGCTCAAGATATTTAGGTAATTAGATTCCTGGTGGGCAAGTAGGGCTTATTTCAGGAGACTAGAGGAAGGGTAAAAGTAGGAAAAACACATAATTTCAAAAACACTCCATATACAAGACAGAAAAACTGTTATAATTGCACCGACCTTTTTTTCAGTAAGAAATAGTCATCTGATCAGGATATACACAATTTCAATGTAACTTTAAGAGAAAAAAAACTTGAAAGGTTAATATGTTAAGACAGGGAGTTGAAATGGGGGTAGAGGAAAATAAAAATACATGAAGCAAACTTTGAAAGTTATTCCCTTTAACTCCCAGAAAAGAGCAACAACCTATTTTATCTATTAACCTTAAAATAAAAACATTCCATTTTTCTTACTGCATTCCTATCATCTATCAAATCAGACTTGTAAGGCAGTATCAGAAGGCTGCTTGCTAAACTAAAAATTTGTGAATGTGGCAAAACAGAATAAGCTTTTACTAAAATATTATATACAATTCATGAGCATTTATGTTTCACTGTACAAATGTTAATCCTTAACTCAGACACTGTCTCACCAAATGAGGGAAAACTGAAGCCTGTTAAACCCCAGATAGTGCCCCTGAACCTAGGAAATGGGGGAAAGTATAAACAAAGCAAATACTTAACCCTGCAATGAAGACATATCAACATAAACATGACTGTATTTCTAATTTTCCTCACATATGATATTGGTAATTCAGAATTAGCTTTGGATTGTGCAAACTGAACTGTGACATTCATTCTATTTCTGAACATAGCCATGAAATTCTCTCCTAGTATTGTCTGGTAGTGTGAACATTTGTATTTTTACATTCCTAGATATTTTCTTGATTCCAGGAAGTGCTTCCCAAGTTTTTTGAAATATCTCTATTTCCAAGAATAGTAACAGCAAAGATAAAGGAAAAATAGGGAATGTATCAAAAATAGGGAATGTGTAACAAGCTACCCTAAAACAGAAGTAATTTAAAAAAACACACATACACATTTATTGTTTCTTACGATTTGGGTTTCTTCTGTCTAGATAAACATGGCCAAAGTTTGATGGTCTAGAGTGGTCTCACTCCCATGTCTAGTATGGCATAGAGTTCTCATTTGAGAAGGTTTCTCCTGCTCTTGGGTTATTTTGGCTGTCTGCACATGACAGTGTCATCTTTCCAAAGAGCAATGAGAGCAAGACCCTGTGCATAAGAGTTTTAAGTCTCTGTTAGCATCAGATTTGCTAATATTTGTAAAGAAAGTCATATAGATAAGTTAAGAATCAAGGGACAGAAAACAGATTACCTCTTGATGTAAAAGTTAAAAATTGAAAGAGACTCAGATTTATATAGCAAAGTTAAGTGTATATGGTTGGGTGGTGAAATTTGTGGCCATTTTTATAATTTCCCAAAGATATTATATTTTTGGAACAAAGGCAAAACATAAACAGAATTTATGATAACAGCATTAAAATATGTTTTCTGATCTTTGAACTCAAGCAGTCTTAGGAGGAAAGGTGAACCTCAATTCTAACACAGTAACCTGATTTGTAAACTAAGAAGGATGGATTAGGTTTTTAAAGTCTCATTTAGCTAATCTGGATATTCTATAATGGAATTGATGAAAGGATAGTGTTTTCTAGGTCTTGGTATCATTGAGAATTTTAAGAGAACATACCAATTTCAATTTTATATATATATATATGAAAACCTCTCCCAATCTCTGATAGTGGAGTGGGAGTAGAGAGAGCTGCAGTTCAAACCACAAACCTGCATCTTCTCTGACCTGTCAACTCTTTCTGCATTGGGTGTTTTTCCATGTTTAACACATCTGGACAACTGAGAGTTCATTCAGGTGTAAATGAAATGATTGATGGTGGGTGGGAGGGAGGAGTAGAGAGAAGAGCTCTGCTGGTACCTCCAGAATCCAGTATATGTAGGAATATGTGTAGGAAGTTACTTAGTTCACCAATAGGTAAAAGACCCATTTGGATTTAGTATTCATAAGTATTTGAAAATAATGTATAATATACTCACCAAATGGCAACTACATTTCTTAACAGGAATTACATAACCTATGAAAATATCCGTAATATAAAAACATTTTCATGAAGTGAACCTTTTATTTCTTAGGTTTGTTATAACAAGTATAAAGAAAACATGTGACAGAAACATGGCTCCTGTTGTACCCATATTCATTCCCAATAGAGTGTTTTAAGCTGGGCATAATCACAAATATAATTTGTGAGGTTGGATCTCCTTTTATAGCCAAAACATTAGTGCATAATATATATAGTACCTAATAAGAGCTCAAGCTCTGTAATAATCATACCTGACTTCAAATGATGGTTTTGTCACTTGCAGACTGGGTCAATTTAGACAACTCTTTAATTACTGTAAGCTTAAATTTTCTAATTGGTAAAATCAATAATGATAACATTCAGCATGGTTTGGGAAAGATTAACATATCAGATTATAGCATATTTTATTAGTTAAAATTTGTATTATTATGGTTGTTAATTTTACTGTGGATAACAATGGGACATTTACTCTTATTGCTCATTGAATATAATCAACCACAATATCAACTACATATGTAGAGACAACTACTAAAAAACCACAAATATGTCTAATATAAAAGAATTCATATAATTATTGTCAAAGAGCATAATCTTCAAATGCATCCTATCTATGCTTGTACTTTGGTTTCCAGACTGCTAATTTCTCAGGTATCTGTCTTAATGACTGGTGACTAATCTTATTGCTTCTAATGTGAAGTCAGA